>NC_066547.1:640967-653467 GCF_024679095.1 Eriocheir sinensis | reverse complement strand
ACGTTTATAATCACAACCACAACCACAACCACATAATGATAATGATGATAAAATAATAATAATAAAAAAATAATACCAATACGTATATATATCCTGCCCCTCGTCATCATCATCATCTTGTATGACGTATTACTAGACCAGCTACGGTTGTCACGCGTATTCCTTTATTTATTTATGCTCATCAGCTTACAAACACTCAGCATGAAAAATCTCTCCGTCACAGCATTGTACTAACATTGCCTGACTTCCACTTGTGACGTCAACTATGCTCTCTCTCTCTCTCTCTCTCTCTCTCTCTCTCTCTCTCTCTGGTCTCCCTCGTGCCCTTCCTCTTCCTATCCCCGCCCCATTCCTTTCCTCTCGCCGCGCCCCAGCCCTGCCGTCACCACACACTTGAGGCCGCCCACGGTAACCCGAGCCCACCTGAAGGCTGTGTGTGTTGCGTTCCCCGCCTCCCGCCGGCAGCCACCTCGCTATCTCCCTCAGACAAAGGTGCGGGAGACAGGCCGGTCCTTATTGGTGGCTCGGAAGGTTGGAAGTCTGACACAATCTCAAGGTGATTTCCCCCTTACGATCAGTCCCTGACAGCTGGAGTGTAAAAAGTGGCTCGTAATATCCCTGCCCTCGTCATCCTCTCTCTCTCTCTCTCTCTCTCTCTCTCTCTCTCTCTCTCTCTCTCTCTCTCTCTCTCTCTCTCTCTCTCTCTCACACACACACACACACACACTTTTCTCCCCCTATTCCTCTAATGCTCCGCCTCTCCTCATCTTCCTTCTCATCCTTTTCCTTCTATTCTTAGCTCTCCTTCTCCTTTTCCTTCGCGTCGTAGCCTTTAACCTTCTTATTTCAGTCGGAATAAACTAGTGTATTATTCCTATTCATTAACCCGTTAATTTCCATTCACTTAGCATGAAAGGGTAATGTTAAAAGAGATACTCGTTGCAGATTCTCTCTCTCTCTCTCTCTCTCCTCGCCGGCAAACTCCTCTTTTTCCCTCCGTCCCTGAGTCTCCTTCTTGTCCGCGTTCCATCAGAAAATTAGGTAAAGGCGAATGTTATGTGCAAATGTTAATGTTCGTGTGTCTGGCCACACCGCTGATTTGAGGAGTATCAAGACAGGACTACAAGCGGTGGTGAAGGCACGGCGAGTACGCTACAAGACCAGAGATAGTGAAGATGGGCTAATGAGGGGCTGAAGAATAGGTCATCAGAGTGGTGATATGTAGTAGTGGTGGCGAGGACGAGAGGTTGTGGTGAGTCGTGGTGTAGCTTATTAGAAGTGGTGAGGGTGGTTGGTAGTGGTGATTTTGAATGTGAATGAGAGTTCAGTGATAATGATAATGATGTCTATTTTCTATGACAATTTGATGATGATAATAATAATAATAATAATAATAATAATAATAATAATAATAATAATAATAATAATAATAATAATAATAATAATAATAATAATAATAATAATAATAATAATAATAATAATAATAATAATAATAATAATAAAGAAATTGATGTAAATGATAATAATTGTTACTTCATATTCTAGTTACCAGTTATTTATATTGCTAAAACAAAATAAAAACTCCTGTCAATATAATATGCAACGATGAATTAAAGAAAAATATGGTTCGTTTCCCTTTCTTCATGTGCCGAAGATTCATGGGTTTGTGGCAAGCGATGGCGATGAGACGACGCCGGCGATCAGTCTGGTCACAACACGGACACGCGATAAGGCCTCCAAACGGTCGATCATCCTGGCATTGCTTTGTTTCCCTCTGTATCCGAGGTTATCAGCATCGCATAAAATGGTTTCTTTGTTGAGTGGTATAGGGGCGCAGGGTAAGGGTGAAGAGAGAGGGGCGGGCGGCGAGGGGTAAAGGGATGGAGATGTGGGAAGATATGGAGGGGTGAGGGAGGGGTGCAGGCTTCGTGTTGCTGTGTGAGAGGTGAGAAGGTGAGACATGCTGAGGTAAAGGAAAGAAAAAAAGTGTCCTGGATTGAGGAATGTTGCGGGCAAGGGAAGCTTGAGGGAGAGAAGGATGGGGAGGGAGGAGGATGAGAAGGGTGAAAGACTCCAGGCAGGGTGTATCACAAGGGGAAGGGCACGGTTGATGAGGGAGGGGCATCGGGGCCGTGCATTCATCTCTGCTTGGGGCGTGATGACTATCTGATCCACGCAGGACCGTAACTTCGCCACGCAGGTAAAATAGAACGATCTGACTTAAGTTGAAAGAGGACGAGACGCGTCGGGCGGAGATAGAACGACTCGCCCCCAAGTGAAACACGACGATCTGGGCTAAAATCTTTCGGCGCTGGAAGGAAAAGTGTCCGTATACGTGTGTTCCTCCGGCCTGAGTGACGGCACGACGCCAAAGAAGGAGGAGCCATGGGCCAAGGAACACCCCGAGGGAGAAAAACAGAAGAGATGGGAGACTTTCATAAATCTAGATCACCCATAAGTACATGTTTCTCTTCCTACTCCTCTCCGTCTTCATCCTGCTCTACCTCCTCCTCCTCCTCCTACTCTTCCTTCTCGCACTCATTTACCTCCGTTTGGCTAAGCCCTACCATTGTTCTCCCATTTTCTGGCTAGTTTTTAAGATCTTCAAAATATCAGATAACACATATACTATAATAAAGCGAGGGTGTTTATTTATTATATCGAATTCCTAATATGAATGTCTCAATAGAAAGAAACTTAACAAATTAAGTTATGAAAATCTCTCTCTCTCTCTCTCTCTCTCTCTCTCTCTCTCTCAAAATAAAACGCAGGAAATGACAAAAGAGCGTTAAATACAATCACACTTGTCCAGTCACCTACCACACACACACACACACACACACACACACAAATCAGTCAAAATATCGTATACATCGTAACGACTTCATATCGTCATCAAGGATATATAAGTTCTGTGCCGTGTTCCTGTTCTCGCAAAATCCGTCAACTCAAAGCTTCCAACGTATTTTCGGGTATTTCGGATGCAAGAAATTGTCTATTGCACGGCATCAGTTGAAGTAAATCCACGGGAAATTCATTATCCCTTTGTTATCATTAAAAAATCGACTGTTTTCACAAGTCATCAAACGACAGCTGGTCAAGCCAAGAGTGTGTACCTGGGGCAAGGGGGGGAAGGGGAGGAAAGGGAGAGGAGGATGGGAGTACTGGTGAACGGGGATGAAGGGGAGAAAAAAAAAGGAAAGGAAACACAGAGAAGAGAATTAAGCGAACAGGAAGTGGAGGAAAGGAAAATGAAGATGGAAGGAAGGATGGACAGGCGGAAAAAAGCGAGGAAGAAGAAAGAAGGAAGAGAAAACTTGTTGGAATATGATATCGAGGAAGAATAAAGAAGGAGAAATAGGACAGGAAAGTAATGGGAGAGAGAAAGGAAAGGAGAAAGAGATGAGACGCGAAGGAAAGGTAACAAGAATGAAAAAGGAGAAAAAGCAGGGGAAAACAGTAGCAAATAAAAGGGGATAAGGAATACTGGAGAAAATTTATGAAGGAAAAATATGGAAAAGAAAAAAAGGACGATGGAAGTAGATGGAACAGGAACGAGACGAACAGAAGTGAAGGGAGTAATAGAGAAGAGAGGAAGGAGAAGGAAAACATTAAGAAAGAGGGAATAAGGGGATCTGGGTGGGAGGGAAAAGAGGGGCTGAACTGATAAAAAAAAAGTGCGTATTGAGTATGTTGTACAAGGGTGGCCGTGTTGGTGGATCGATAAGCTACAAAGTGGGCCATGTGTGTGTGTGTGTGTGTGTGTGTGTGTGTGTGTGTGTGTGTGTGTGTGTGTGTGTGTGTGTGTGAGAGAGAGAGAGAGAGAGAGAGAGAGAGAGAGAGAGAGAGAGAGAGAGAGAGAGAGAGAGAGAGAGAGAGAGAGAGAGAGAGAGAGAGAGAGACGTTTGAGTGAGTTGCGTAAGAGAGAGAGAGAGAGAGAGAGAGAGAGAGAGAGAGAGAGAGAGAGAGAGAGAGAGAGAGAGAGAGAGAGAGAGAGAGAGAGAGAGAGAGAGAGAGAGAGAGAGAGAGAGAGAGAGAGAGAGAGAGAGAGAGAGAGAGAGAGAGAGAGAGAGAGAGAGAGAGAGAGAGAGAGAGAGAGAGAGAGAGAGAGAGAGAGAGAGAGAGAGAGAGAGAGAGAGAGAGAGAGAGAGAGAGAGAGAGAGAGAGAGAGAGAGAGAGAGAGAGAGAGAGAGAGAGAGAGAGAGAGAGAGAGAGAGAGAGAGAGAGAGAGAGAGAGAGAGAGAGAGAGAGAGAGAGAGAAAGTATAATAATGCCCTCCTATGAGACTCCCTCCCCCCGAGACCCCAGCAAATGACTGTCAGGGGTTGAGGGTCGAGAAGAAAAATCAATACTAGACAAAGAGTTGGCTACAAATATTAACCCTATAATCTGTGCAGGCGAGGGGGGAAGGCTGCCGAGGGAGGGGCAGAGAGAGGAGGAGGAGTGGAGGGAGGATGAAAGAAAAGAAAGGGAGGGAAAGTTGGAGCTGGTTTGTTGTGTGAAAATAATATTGTTACGATTTTTTTCATAATTTAATAGCGTGACTTCAATTTTAGGGGTGCTATTAAAGAGCTGTAAATGTTGAAAGTAAACTGGACCACTTAACCCCTTCGCTCGGGCTTGATCTACAGTTAAGGAACCAGGATATGGAATTAGATTATTGCATCATTTATTCTAACAGTCAGTACGGTATTTATTTCAAAACAGATGGCACAGTAGGACAAGAAACGATTCGATTATTCCATCAACTACACAAATCACGAAAATATTAATAACAAGTGTGATATCGATAATAATTATAACAAATGTAATGATAATGATATAATAATAATAAAAACCTAATAAAAGAGTAAAATAATAATGTAGAAAAGGCGTCGCTTCCAGAGAAAGAAAAGGGAAGGACTGCGTGCCCACAGGAAGGCGTCTCGGCCACTCAGTTCCCAGCACGATGGCAACGGACCCGCTAGGAAGGCTATTAAAACCCAATTTAAACGTAATTTCAACCCAAACAGTAGAAATAATTGATCCCTGACCTTCGCGACGGAGCAAAACACTCAGAATCATTGCCATCTCGACGCCTCCATCTTTCATAAGTGCTGAGAAGAAAACAATGTAATCAGATAAATACAAAACATAATTGATAATAGGCAATAAGCTGAAAAGAAGTATTGCTATAAGTGCGTCTCGGATTACATCTAAATAGGTACAGAATCTTAAATCATAGGAATATCTGACGGTATGCGTTTTTCATGGACGGCAGCAACATTTAAACACACGCGACGCACCGGTGCATGAAGTCATTACCCGGAGCCAGCCAAACGGGGAGCCAAACCCTGAAGTGACGACGAGCGGCCGGACGCGCCGCCACCACACACTCATCGCCGGCGGGAAGCGAACAGCCACGGGAGAACGGGATGCTCGTCGGGCGTGTGTAGGGAGAGAAACAGTCGTCATCCTCAACACACACACGAAGCGGCTTCCTCAATGACTCACCACGGCACCTCCGCCTCTCCCTCCCTCCCTACTCTTTCTCTCCCTCTCTTCTCCTCTCTCCCTCCCTCCCAGTTACAGCCCTTCCCATGCCAAATCATTTCCCCGTTTCCCATTCCTTTTCGGCTTGTTAATGTGGTGTCTGGAATGCCGGAGGGAGGGAGCCGGGGAGGGAGCGCGAGGGTGTGTCGCCGAGACGAGGGTCACACGCTCGTGTTTCATCGCCTCGCAGCACCTTCTGGATTCAAAGAAATCAAGAACTTTTATGCTAGATCATCACTTGCATATTCACTCTTACATTCTGCAAGAACACACTATCATACGACATAAAGGGAAGTCACAAGAGAGGAAGAACAAACAATAAAACAAACGAGGCCAGAGGGGACTTGTTGCGTCAGGCCTCTCCCCTCCGCCGCCTCCCCTCGCTCGGGAATAGTTTCTGTGAATGAAATGGGAATACGGCTGGAATCTGGGACGACTGGAATCCACATGGTGCGCGCGCGGCCAGACTCATTCCAGTTCCAGTCGTACTCTCCCTTTCGGCTTTAAGAGATGTCATTGGTGCGATTGGCTCAGTGGGACGAGGCAGGCTGAAGGGGCCGCTACGGCGCTGGTGGGCGATCGCTTCTTGACTTCTGTGAATTCTATGGATGCTGGATGGGGCTCTCGCGCGCGCCAGTGATGTGGTGGCGGTGATGATGCTGAGCGGTGGTGGCCAGGATGATGATGGTAGTGATGATCAAAGTATTTGGTAAATAACATTATTTATTGTGGGGCGATAATATTTTGAGGATTAGGGAAGATACTTAATGTTTTGCGGCTGCTCTGATGGTTGTGGGAAAAGATGCCGTGCAAGAAAATGGGCTGTGAGGAGGACTAATGGCAGGGGAATCCAGCCAGACAAGTGGACAAGAGAGCTCCTAGAGATGATGATGATGATGATCACGAGATTACCACTGTCATCAATTTATTAGAAAGGCAACAGCAATAAAAGCAATTACAAACTTTGAAGAACATTAAAAGGAACTTTTTTGAAAATTATATATCAACAGCAATAATATTAGTAATAATAATAAAAATAATAATAATCAGTATAAATTATCATTATTTCTGCTGTTATCACCATTATTATCATTATTGTCATTTCTATTACCATTATTTCAATATCATTATCAATATTATTATTATTATTATTATTATTATTATTATTATTATTATTATTATTATTATTGTTATTATTATTTCATTATTATTGAAAAATGTCCTTATTGACATATACAGACATAAAAATGTCCAGAAAATCATCTCTGCGACTATGAACACAAAATGCAAATATCTTATTAATTTGTGTATATGAGTTATATTTGCTTCCATAACTGAAAGAATAACACACAAACACGAACACGAACACACACACACACACACACACACACACACACACACACACACACACACACACACACACACACACACACACACACACACACACACACACTCGCTCTCTCTCCTGGAATGCAGACACTATATGAAAGGGAGAATGTGTGCCTCTGGAATGCTCGAAATAGGGAATGGAGTCTGCAATAAAAGTCAAAGTTCCATGACCGGGAATCTCGCTGTGGAATGCTGGCGAAAGATCCGACAGTGAGTGTTCTCGTCAGGAGGAGGTGGAGGAGGAGGAGGAGGAGGAAGAGGAAGAGGAAGAGGTGGAGGAGGAGGAGGATGGAGGGGGAGGATTTGCAGGTATGGAGGGAAGGAGGAATCACATCATAATTGATTATAGTTTAATCGTGATGGATTCCTCGATAATTACTGAGTGTGCTATATTACCACAATTACGTCTTATCACGACTGTGATCAGGACTTTTAACAATAGCATTTTCTCGAAGTTTTCCCGTATCCACACCACACTATATCATCCAGGCGGAGGAGATGCGTCTAGGAGATAAACAGTGTGTGTGTGTGTGTGTGTGTGTGTGTGTGCACACACACACACACACACACACACACACACACACACACATATATATATATATATATATATATATATATATATATATATATATATATATATATATATATATATATATATATATGTATATTCATTTAATGCACCAGAACTCAACACCCCATAACCACCCTCCCAATATATAAAGCACAGCGATATTTTCCACCATTAAAATCCCAGAATATTAATAAACGTCACGCGGGGCGCGGTAATATATAGCCTACACTGGGCTTCGGCGCCTGACAGCCCGGATCAGCCCTCCGCGTTATCAAACATCAAATAAAACGGTTCCAAATATTCGGCCCCGCAGCAGCCTCGCCTAAAGGGACCACGTGGACACCACAACCAGGAATTCAGATAAACAACATAACCGAGGAAACGAAGCAAACGGTGGGAACGGGAGTGGCGGGCGAGGGCGAGACGAGAGATAGTGAGTGACAGAAAAAGAGGGAGATGGGGAGAGAGTGAGGGAAGAAGGGAGAATGTGAGCGGTGGGGGTGAGGGAGAGAAAAATGCAAGACAGAAAGGAATGCGAGTGTTGTGGAGATAGAGTGAAGGGAGAGAATGAGGGAGGGTGAGGGTGAAGATCAAGCAGGAGAGACGAGGGTGAGGGGGAAGATTAGGCAGGACAGAGAGAAGGGTGAGAAGGGGAAGGTAGTGAGAGTGATAGCGAGGGAGGGAGAGGGAGGAGAGTGTAGGAAGTAAAGACACTGGACTGAGGCGAAGAGGAAGAGGTAAGACAGAAAGTGAAAGGGGTCTGGAATCAAGAGCAAGGGAGACCGTGAAGCTAGGAGAAGAGGGGAGACAGCAGGAGTCGCTGGAGGAGTGAGAGTGTTCTGAGGATGAGGACTGGCAGGCAGGAAGGGAGTGTGGGGCAAGGCTGAGTGGAGCAAGGTGGGGGAGCAAGGTGGAGCGGTGGGGGTAGGGGGGGTTAGAGGGCGAAGCATGATGAGTAAAAATACCGGAATACTGTGAAGGAAGAAAATGTTTGGCACTTTTTGTTTATGTTTGGTAGACGTGTTTAGCAAGTCTTTTTTTTGTTTTTTTTGTTACTATACTTCGACAGTTTGTATGTCTGCCGCGCTGCCCGACAGACGCGATGACGCCAGACATAATAATTTCCACAGACTCTTATCGCCAAAACCACATGAGCACTATCAATAACCTGATTAGAAAAAAATGCCGCCAAAATAAAGCAGCTAAAAATAAAACAAACCCGGTCTGGCCGCGGCGACAAAAACAGGTGTTCATATTTGTCAACACATCGCTTGCCTTCACCACACGAGCAACACTCTGCAGATAAGAGGAAGATAAGAGCGAGCGCGGCAAGGCGAGAGCAGAAGCACCAGCACTAGGAGGTAATTATGCCCAACCGCAGCACACCGCCAACAGCAACACGCCGCACCCACACCGCAAGGCCCAAACCGCTGACCCCAAGACAAAACACCTCAGCCACTGCCACCGCAGCGCGACCCAGGAGGAGACTTGTGTGTGCCGCTGCTCTCCGGAAAGCGTAGAATAAGAGGCATAGTCGCTCTACTGCGTGTGTGTGTGTGTGTGTGTGTGTGTGTGTGTGTGTGTGAATTCCTGGCCGAAAACCTGAATGTTGGGGGAAGACGCGTCGGCTTATCCATCATTACGAAAAAAAGACAGGAAGTGTTGACAGCACACGTCTTGCTTGT
Organism: Eriocheir sinensis; assembly: GCF_024679095.1. Lineage (NCBI taxonomy): Eukaryota > Metazoa > Arthropoda > Malacostraca > Decapoda > Varunidae > Eriocheir > Eriocheir sinensis. The sequence continues at coordinate 644,290 of NC_066547.1, read as the reverse complement.
GACTTGTAGGCGCGAGAGACAAGGGGAGAGAAGGCTTTGGAGAGGACATTGCCATTTATTAAACCCTAGAAGAACTCTCAAAACGCACCTCCTCGCGGATTATTCAACCAATATTTCATCGGTGATATACGGCCTCATTTCGTCTCCATAATTTATTCGGAACCTATCATCATCAGGGAACTGCCAGTCACCGGCGAGCGGCCACAGGAGGCGGGTGATAGGAGAGAAATAACAGAAGCCTGAGAGACTGTTACCCTGTTGTTTTGCCGCCGCTCCTCACCCCATTCTCCTCCTCCCTCTGCTTCAAGGCATCCCGCACCACACTGTCACAGCCAATAAAGGTCGAATACAACATCTCTGGACACCCAAGGCACAAAGCAGGTTCTGGTAAACAACTAATAAGATAAGCAAAGTCTCAGGCCGCGGATATCCCAAAAGCTTGTCTCCGTGGGAAGCGCTAACACACATCACCTACACCGCTCATAAATGCTAACATCATCTCCTTAATATTTACGTTAAGGAGGCGAGTGTAGGGGAGCAAGAGGATTCAAGAAGGAATAAGCAGAAGGAAAAGGAAAGACGCTGAAGGAACGAGAAAGCTGATAAGGAAAAATTTTGAATGATGAAAACACTGGAAAAATCAGGAGGCAAAGCATAGCAATCAATATTATGAAGAGAAATATACGAGAAAAAGGAGGTGAAGAAGAATGAAGAGGAAGAGGAGGAGGAGGAGAAGGAAGCGGAGGAGGGACGGAGAAATGAAAAAAAACACTAAAGGTCAGGTTTATCTAAACAATAAAAAAGCTCCATAATAGGACGGAGAGACACAATGAAAACACGGGGATCACTAAGTGGCCTCTTAGAAGAAAAAACACACAGACAAAGACCCACAGGGCGACCGTACCGGGGATGGAGACTAAACAAAAGGCAGGCGGAGGCGGCTTGGTCCTTGTTAACAGGTATTACCATCTCATTACGGCTATAATTCATTAGCCTCCATTACCAACCTTCCCCCACAGCTGTCTTAGGTTTCAGCCGCGTCGTCAGAGTTAAAAAGTGACACCGAAACTCGACCTCTCTTGCATCCCACCACCAAATTGCCCCGTGAGGATAAGTTATATCTCTCTCTCTCTCTCTCTCTCTCTCTCTCTCTCTCTCTCTCTCTCTTTTCCATATCACTCTTTCTATCTCATGCCGAGGGAAAGGACGAGGTAAGAAAAGGAAATGCGAACAAGGAGAGAGAAGGAACAAAGGAAGAGAAATGATAAGCTGATAAAAGGAATATAAAGATGACATATGGCACTAAATAGGACTGAGTATTATTGCTTTTTGCTTTGTGCCGACGAGGGATGAGAGTCGGGTGTTCAGAAGGGGAAGCAAGAGGGGTGAGGGTTGAGGGGTGACGAGGACACAAGAAGGGGTGAAGTGAGGGCGGTGCGTGAGGGGATGACAACGCCCTGGAAGAAGGGATGGGGGATTGAGACAGAGGGGGAAGAGACGGAGCAGGAGGAAGAGGAGAGAGGGGAGGAGAGGAAGCAGGTGGGGGAGGGTAAATAGTAAATGGTTATGATGTTTTTCTTACATAATAAAACCGGGATGAGGAACAAGTGTTACGTTACCATGATTGCGTAGAAAAAAACGGTGCAGCTTATTATATATATATATATATATATATATATATATATATATATATATATATATATATATATATATATATATATATATATATATATATATATATATATATATATATATATATATATATACTTTATTTTTAATTCACGAATGCCTCTGAAAACCTTCAGACTAACGGCCAGAGGAAGATTAAATATTGTAATAACTTTACTCAATACTGTAGTTGTTTTTTTATGTTATTGTTGTTGAAAATACTACAACAAAAACAATGACAACAACTACTATTATTACTGTTATTACTACCACCAATTATTATTATTATTATTATTATTATTATTATTATTATTATTATTATTTTTATTATTACTGTTACTGTTATTGTTATTATTATCATTATTGTTATTGTTATTATTATCATTATTCTTATATTTATTATTTTTATTATTATCGGCATCATCATCATTGCTATTATTGCCCTTATTTTTTTTTTACGTGATTGTTTTGTATTACGCAAGGTTTTCTTTGTAAGCCGAAATACTAGCACAACTTTATCGGTCCCATAGTATTTTGTTTTCTCTATTTTCACCAAAGTGTTCCTGATTTTTGCAAAAAAACGTTTCGAGTAAAAATAAATGAATGCGATAATAAAGCAAGCAAATGAAAATGAACACATGATTCACGTTTAAAGAGAAAGAGGAGTTAGGCCGAGGCTTCGCGGGCACGGACATCTTTGTGGAACTCGGCGACGGCCGCGAGACACGCTATAGAAAAGCCGTCGGAGGCGAAACAGTTATATACACGTTAGGTTCACGTCCGGATGTCTTCTATAGATCTAATGATGTCTGAAGGACAAAGAAGCAATGGAAATAATAAAAATTCTGCGATAATAAAAATACATTCTGCAATATAACCATAATGATAAAAAAATACGTAATAATTAAAAAAAGGAAGAAGCGTAAGAAGAAGAAAAGCAGCGTAAGAAAACTATAATAATGATGATGATAATAATAATAATAATAATAATAATAATAATAATAATAATAATAATAATAATAAGAGGAAGAAGAAGAAGAAGAAGAAGAAGAAGAAGAAGAAGAAGAAGAAGAAGAAGAAGAAGAAGAAGAAGAAGAAGAAGAAGAAGAAGAAAAGGGATAAAACATTGATCAGAGTAATAACTAGAAAAGAAAGAAGAAAGAAAAAGCATATTACAAAAGAATTATATTGACGATAGTAATAAAAAAAATAAAAAAAATCACTCCGAAGAATATGCATCGTTCCTCATACAAGATTTTTTTTTTTAAAGATGACCAGCATCATTAAATGAGTTTTTATTCTGTTTTATCGGAAAGGGGCCGAATCACCCCCGTGGGAAGCAGGAATCTCATAGCCTTGGCCGGACCATGTCCCACCTCTCCCGGCACCCGCTAGAGGCATTCACGGTCTATGCTCAGAGCACATGTGATTGTTTCCATAGTTATAGTCGCCCTGAGTTGTTCAGTCAGGAATTTTGCTTTTCATATGTTGGCCACTTTTGTCAGTTTCATCGGAATATTCCCAAAAGTTATTAAATTTGAGATTCCTCTAAGGATGCTCTCATGTGTGACTATCACTAGATTTACAGAAAAAATATATTTTGGTAATAGATAGACCCCCCCCCCCCCAAACAGAAACACTGACGGACGGCGACG
>NC_066547.1:625967-635967 GCF_024679095.1 Eriocheir sinensis | reverse complement strand
AGAGAGAGAGAGAGAGAGAGAGAAAGAGAGAGAGTTTATAATGCTGAGTAAATAGATTATGTATATCTACTTATTTTATGGTGAAATAATTTTATTTAGCCACGATACTATATGAATAGCGCGATACCAAAAAATACCAAGACGAAACGAGAACTAGGAGCTGCCACGGATACACACACAAACGCACCCCCTTCCACACACACACACACACACACACACACACACAATAAATAAATATATATATATATATATATATATATATATATATATATATATATATATATATATATATATAAAGAGAGAGAGAGAGAGAGAGAGAGAGAGAGAGAGAGAGAGAGAGAGAGAGAGAGAGAGAGAGAGAGAGAGAGAGAGAGAGAGAGAGAGAGAGAGAGAGAGAGAGATACATATAAACGAGTCTAATACCTAATACGGTTCATATATACATGCCGGTCCGAAACTTGGCGCTTCACAAATAATCGGCCGAGACAGCTTAAAAATATCCCAAAGAAAACGAAGATAGAAATGCTGGGTATAACATGGAGATAACAAGCGAGCATCATGGCTTAGAAAACAGACAACGGTTGAAGTTTTTTTGTAACGATTGAATAAATGAACGGAACTTGCCTAGGTCATACCATCATTATAATTGATAACAGATGGGCAACTATAGTAAGAGTAGCAGCAAGGGAATTTTAAAACTTAGAGAAACAGGTGAAAAATAAAACATTTATCGGACCAGATGACAATGTTGAGGTTGCTTCGGACGCTCCTGAGCTGCAAGGCCTCCGCCAGCCATGCCTGGCCGCTGAGGCGTGTCACTTTGGCTTCACACTCAAGTAAACTGACGACAGGCTTTGCCACTGCTTATTTGCAGTCAAACAGACGAGGTAAAACATAATTAAGCGAAATCCAAGTAACAACGGGGACCTTGTAGCGTATTCTATAGCAGCCGTTGTTATAAGAGCATGGCTATTTTTTACATATTGCTGTTAACTTTATTTCTCCTCAATGGCAATAAGATTAAGGGATACAATGTCTTTGTCGGCTCACGAGACCTGTCAGTCGGATCAATAATTTCTGCGGTTGTCCGTCTGCCTATCGCTGTTCACCCTCTGCCATTATTACTCACTTATATTCTATGACAAGGAATATTTGTTTCAAACAAAACTAACAAGATAAATCTGCGATGCAGTAGAGATAAATATCAGTGACGTAGATATGCCATCGGGTTCTCTCCACCACACATAAAAAACATTACCGCTAGTACACTACATGCAACACACAGACCTATATATAATATCCCTGCAACACAGACCTAGTGCAGCTGTCGTAAAACGCGTGCAAGATGAATGTTGGCACATGAGAGACACTCAGAATAGCAACACAACTCGGTGTCAGGCGGGGGCCCGCGCGTGTGTTTTCATTCCACTTCACACTTTCATGCTCCGTGATCTGGCACACGCCCGTACACCGCGCTCCTGTCACAGCCTCAGAAGTAGCTAAACTCTTAAGAAACACTGAAAACTGTCAACACACACGTACCTGGCAGTGGTGCAGTCCTTGAATAAGATGTCAAAGTGCTTGACGGAGAGCAGTTTGCACCTGTTGACGCCGGGCTGGATGGCGCCCAGGCCCCGCAAAATACGGACCTGATCAACATTGCACACGATGGGTTCAATTGACAGCCGCTTGAGCTTGGTGTAGACCGTGTGGAGGCCGCCTACAAGATGTTTCAAGAACAGCTCGAAGGCCTGTGGTAGGCATAACATTGTATCTCCATTAATGATAAAAGCGGCCACTTTGGCTCCGCGATAGTCAACAATTTTGCACTCATGGCTCTCTGACGATGGAACGGGTGGCGGGGAATGGTACTGACGGGGGAAGTCTTTGAGTCCGGCGAGGAGGGATGACATGGGCGGCTCGGAACCGAGGTGGAATTGATGTGGTATTCCTCCGCCAAGCATGCCATGGCGATATCCTCCGAGCCCTGGGGGCGAGGACGTGGGTATGGGCACTGAAGAAGGAAGCGACGTGAGACTCTGAACTTGCGCCAGGAGGTGCGACGCCAGCGAAGTCGACGACGGAGGAGAGGGACTTTGGTGTGGTGGCGACGAGGCCGGAGGTCGTCCGCCCTGGGTAGCGCCGGGCTCCATGAGGGCCTCCGTGCTCATAGTGAGTGTGAGTCGTATACACGTCCGCGCGCCACCACCAAGACACACACACTCTCCCTCAGATACAAACTACAACTCTACAACTGCTATTGGATCGGATTTCAAATCGAATAGTTACAAAAATCAAACAATCAACTGATAGCTGGCTCACTCAATTATTTGCGTTGCGAGTGCCATTATGATTGGTTGTTGGGGTGCTAGAGTGGCGTGGCTTTGCAGGTGATTGGTGGACGCTCCTCGGAAGGGGAGGAGTCAGGCTGCGCGCACCGAGGGGAGGAGCGATTCTCTTCAGTCAGCGGGCAGCAGGCGGCGGGGAAAGGGAGGAGGGATGTGAGGTGGCGGCCGCTCCTCACTTCGGTGGTGACCGCGGCTGCCGCCACGCCGTACCATTTGGTTCAAACCCAGGGGCATGATGAGTGCTCGTGGTGGCTGACGCTGCATGATTAAAGAACTATCCCTCAGCGCACCTCCGCGTTCACAACACTTGTCTTCCACTTCCTTGGGGAAGGAATTCGTAGGTCCCACTATTTGCCTGACTTCCTGTGGCAAGGCGGTGCGAGGCTCACAGTTACATAAGACACAACTCACGGCCTAAGTAACACATTTTCATAATCTTGACATCTATCTGCATCAGCCTCAACAACATGCTCGCAAAGTGCTTCTATTATGGGGTTGTTACAGGTTTCCAGCGCGTTGGCGGGGAAGAGAGGCGCGGGGACACAGCGTGACAGGGCGCCTCCACCACGCCGGGGCGAGGGCGGCGAGGTAGGCAGGCCGACGCTGGCGGCGTGAGGAGCCGTGCCCACCAGCGGAGAGCGCTGAGGAAGTGTTTTTGCTAACATGTCGAGTGTTCCTCCCCAGGCTGTGGCTCGAGGCGTGTGTGTGTGTGTGTGTGTGTGTGCAGAAGCCGTCCTCCTGCCGGGGAGTCGCACACGTAATAACTTATATTAATTATGAATGACTGAATTTCCATCACCAATTTTTCACCTTCTCTTCAGCCTCTTTTCCTCGTATTTTTGTCATCATTACGACCATCACCAATTATCATTATACAGCCTCTCTCAGTACTCTCCTCGTGCACGTGCCTTTGCTGTGCTAAGACTTTCTTATCAAGCGTTTTCTTAATCTTTGGTTATAAGTAATAGAATAATTGGGGCGTAAATCGTTATCATGACCTGCGGGACTTATTGATAACATGTATACATTATCGTTGTGGTTCTCGCCCTCCTCAGTCATCATTTAGTTCATCGTGCAAACCCTGGGAATATTTTCCCGACCTATAAACACCTTGCGGCCGCACTTCATCCGTGGACTCACCTGGGGGGCCTTGGCGCTGCGGCCAAGAATCACATGGCTGCTCAGGGCAGCGTGGACGTCAGTAAGGATGTGTGCTGAAGGAATGACACGTTAGCGACTAACTGGTTCCGGCACATCCCGTCCCCAGGACTTGCTTGACTGCTGCACCATCGAGAGAAACTAAGGCTGGTGAGCATCCTCGAGGAAGGGTGGAGCTTTTTCTGAAAGATAATTAGGTATTACTAATTTTCAAAAACAGGATAGCGCTTCGTACACTGCCATGCATTCTCATCCTTATATTCATCAAGTTTCAGCGCCAACACGGTCATTGAACACCATTACGTATATGATTTTCCTTCCCTCACTTAGCGCTGCTTGCCTTCCAGAATCGATTAGTCGTCGGGATCAATACCAACTCGGGTCAGACTGTAGAAATATATGAAACTTAAGACACTTTATAAGTCATTTGATACTTGATAGTTTCTACGAATGAACTACTACTGTTCATCCTATTGATGATTTTATTTCGTTACTCCTAATTTTTCTAGTGCTGCTCTAATGCTCCTGCTGTCCTCGACCCAGTCAACGTTAATGCCGATGCTGCCGAGGCGTACATTGTTGACGTTTGATTTGTGAAATGGGTGTTAGTGCGGGACTTTGATGATGATGATAATGATGATGACGTGATTTTATTTTTGTTATTGTTATTATTATTATTATTATTATTATTATTATTATTATTATTATTATTATTATTATTATTATTATTATTATTATTACAATTTTAATCTCAATAACAAAACCATTACAAATAATCAATACTTCAATTTATTAGACGACTTTTACCATTATCAATATTCCTCCCCCACCACCACGACCACCACCTTCACGCCCACCCCTGCACCACCACTGAACACCACGCCATCGTGACTACCACAACCACCACACTCAGGCTCATCATCCCTTCCACGAAACCACACCACAACGACCACCCTCCCCACCACCACCACGACCATCTCCCCCATCACCACAACTACCACAACAACCACCACAGCCACCACCACCACCACCATCACCACCACCATCATTATCATCAAGTCCGCCACGTCATCACTGGTAAAGATCATGAAGTAAATGGATCTGGTGCTCATTCTCTCCCTCCCTCCCTCTTTTCCTTACTTTGCTTCTTCTCATACTACCTTATCTTCATTTCTCTCTGTCCCATTCTCTCTCTCTCTCTCTCTCTCTCTCTCTCTCTCTCTTTCAGCCAGCCTTTTCATCCATGTGCCTCAGGAAGTCGTCGCCGGAGTCTGTGTTCGTCGCATCATTCTTTCAAGATTAACAGAGGCATCCCATGGTGCCCTTCCAGCTGCCAACAGCGTCAACGGAATAAACAGGACAGAGTTAACAGGGGTCGGGTTACCGCTGGAAGAGGAGGGGACGGGGCCGCCAAGGGGGTATGGGTTGAGGGGTATAGGGAGGGGGGTGAGGGGGAAATGAAGGGGAAGAAGGGGAGGGGAGGAGAGGTGCTCATGTTTGGAGGGAGTGACCACTGAGGGGCTGGAGCCGTCGTCTGTGTTTATTATAATGGATTAACTTCACAATGGATAAAAAAAGACTTCAGGTTCCTCTGCCCGTACGTTTGAGCGGATTTGTTCATTTTTTCTACTTATCCAGTTTCGTTTTATACATCAGCGACTCAAATGAGATTAGTACAATGTTAACAAGGAAATCGGTGATCATTCACTTATTATGCTTATACAAGCGATTTAAGTAACGGAGAGAAAGTGAAATAAAACTATTTATTGTTCATTTGATGTGACGCAGATGCATATTACAACAAAAGTTTAAATTTACGAGATAATTCTGGACTCCAACAATAAACATAACTAAAGGTTCCTAAATATATGAAAATGTAATATTTTGGTTGTACTGAAGACAGATGCACGAACACAAAAAGCATCCAGGAAATCATGAGCAAATTAATCAAATCCAGGAATTAAATATTAAATACGATTAAACTAAACAAAAATACTACCACCACCATAAGTAAAACAGCACATCTAAAGCCATGAGAACAACCACAGGTATAACTCAGCAACCAACAGGAGCCACTACAAACATACAAAAAAATAGGGCTGCTCCAGATAAACGTCAGTGATTATGACAAACTGTAGATCTTATTCACGATTTTTGGAAACCACTAAAAACTAATCATTCGCTTTGAAGGCGCCGGAGGATAGCGAGTCAAAGAAAGGGAGAGAGAGAGAGAGAGAGAGAGAGAGAGAGAGAGAGAGAGAGAGAGAGAGAGAGAGAGAGAGAGAGAGAGAGAGAGAGAGAGAGAGAGAGAGAGAGAGAGAGAGAGAGAGAGAGAGAGAGAGAGAGAGAGAGAGAGAGAGAGAGAGAGAGAGAGAGAGAGAGAGAGAGAGAGAGAGAGAGAGAGAGAGAGAGAGAGAGAGAGAGAGAGAGAGAGAGAGAGAGAATAATGAGGAGGAGGGGGGGGGGTGAGGCTAAGGTTTTATGAGGAAGGAAACAGCGAAGGAGAAAGGGGAGGGAACACGAGGGAGGGGTTCTTAAATGGGAAGAAAAAGGGGATAGAGGTTACACGGTGGGGAAGGGAATCAAATCGTCGACATGTGAGGGTGATGACTGTGTACAAGGAAGGGGAAATGGGGCGTTAGGGGGGAGGGAGAGGGGAGGGGAGTGTTCAGAGAAAAAAGAGGAAAGGAAAGGAGGAGGCAACTGGAGGAGACGGGAGGCGAGTGGGAATAGGCAACAATAGCACACACATTGGATCTAATGCTCCATATGCTTCTCATCCTCTTTTTTTCGATTATAAAGGATGCTCGCAGGGTATCATTACTTACTTATAGGTTTTGAGCTTTTGTGGAAAATTGGAGAAGGACAGGATTCGAGCGGAGAGGGAAAATGACGAGGCCTGAGAGGAAAATGTTCGAGGAAGTGGAAGTGGAAGCTGAGGCGGCCGAGGAAAGATTTGTGGCGATGGGAAGGCTGAGCAGAAGGGAAAAAAGTGTGAAAAGGAAGAGTGAAAAGGTCCACAGTGTGTGTGTGTGTGTGTGTGTGTGTGTGTGTGTGTGTGTGTGTGTGCGGGCGCGCGCGCGGGAGTGCCGGTGTGGGTGCGCGCGGGCGCGAGCGCTAGTGTTTATGATAAAACAATGATTTTTTATTAAACTTTCAACATGACTAACATATTGAGAATGTAAGATAAATAAGAGTAATAGAAATAACAACAACAACTAAAATATTAACAACAATGGTAATTATGATGACAAAATCATGGCAATAACAACCACTGATTTCTACTGTTGCTGCTGCTACTAACACCACTACTACTACTACTACTACTACTACTACTACTACTACTACTACTACTACTACTACTACTACTAATAATAATAATAATAATAATAATAATAATAATAATAATAATAATAATAATAATAATAATAATAATAATAATAACAATAATAATAATTCCAATACATTCCAGACATTTTTAACAGTAAATATTCATTAATCGTTCGTATCAACCAGTCGAGGGAACGAATAAAAAGGAGGATATCTATTTTTTGGCCTCGTTATAATGCACGCTCCGATTAGTAATTACTTCATTTTTTTCAATGGTATCGTTTCGGCCAACAGGTATGGAAACGCTTTTATTTTATTTTTCTTTTTTTTTCTTACTTTTTGTGTTTGGGCTTCCCTGAGAAGTAATATGGATGGAGGAAATATTGCTGTCGTGTTTTATGCAGCGATATAATATTTTTTTTTATTGATGTTTTTGTTACAGTTGTTGCTGCCTTTGTTGTTTTGTTGCTATTGTTATTGTTGTTGTTGATGGTAGTGGTGAATATGACGGTGTTTCCAGTTTATTTATGCTTTTATGATTCGATAACTTCTTTGTCAAAAATAGTTAAAATATACGACAACTTATTTTTTTTTCCTTCTTTCAGCCCGAAGCAATCGAAAAGTCCCACAGTGTCACGGCGCTGCACGACACCTACTATTAGATTCTAAATGCTATTCTGTTTTGGACCATTGACGGGGAGGCTTGGAGCGGCAGAACACAATGTTGGGGACCCTGGGGACAGGACGCGGGGCGGGGCAGGGGCGAAATTACAGGCTGCCTCGCCCCCTCCCTCCACGGCAGACCCGAGACCTCAATTGAGTTTTTCGATTTTAGTTGCGACAGTTCGTTCCCACAGATGCCATGTGGAAGGGGTGAAGGGTGAAAGGGATTGAGGGGAATGGAAAAATAACAGGGAGAAATGATAATATGGCGCGGAAGTGCAGAATGTAAAAGAAGTTATTTTTTTTCTATTCTTCCGTAATCTTAAAAAAGGCAAGAACAAGTCATGACGCATAAGGGTATTCACAGTAGCTCCGAGTATTGTGCCGGTACCTGTAAGTTTAATAATCTCTAATTCCTCTGTATCTCGGAGTCATACAATCTAATAGCATATTAGAATAAGCGACGAGAATAGCAACCTACAAGAAAACCGCCGACCAACCTGTGCCCTCTTATGTCCGCCACTATCCTGAATTCACGAGAAGACGAACATAGCTCTGGAAATGACATAATAATTTTTACGGTAGAAACAGACTGAGAAGTCAAAAAGGTCATTTTACCATTCCAGAAATGCTCTAGCAAGACTAATTAAAGCAAAGGTCCATTCCCATCATTAACTTCGTTTATCGTTCGTTATTAAAAATAAGGTGAATATTTTGTTTTCAAGCTATCATTATTGCGAATATAATTAGAACACTAATTTCGTGAAACACTGTTGAAACAATGGAGTCGTCGGTTTTACTCAATACCCTTAGCCCCTCGTCCGTCCGTCCCCCTCCCGCCCCTCGGCCGTCACGCCTGGTTGCTGTATGACGGTTCCACTGTATTAAAAAAGAGGGGTCGTTTCCGCCACTGTGACTACCACGCAGCCGCCCTTCACGCCCACTGGGTACGGCGGGGCCCCTCCCCGCGGGGTGAGCCGATTCGGGGCCCTGAAAGATGAAGCGAGAGGCTGAGGTCCTCGTGATGTGCTGTTGAGTTTCCCGAGTGGGTATTGTCCTAGATGGAGGTGCTGCAATGTGTCATGCCAGCAGTCTTGGGGCGTAGCGTTTTGCGCTGCTTCTGGTGCTGTTCAGCGTCCCTCGGTTCTGAGGGCAGTGGTATGCTAAGGGATGCTACTGGTCTAGAATTTTTTATTCACTTTTCCGTCTTGTGTGTACGTTTTTTAGGTTTGTTTTTTTGCTACTTCTTGCTCCGCGATGATGTTGGCGGTCCGTCTAGGTCTCTAGGAGTTGGAAATGGCTTGGTAAGTGATTCCTGGAGTATTGCTAATGGTTTTCATGTCACTAATAAATGCCGAAGACGAATTCGGGCACCAGCATACAGTTGAACATGCTAAATGTTGCTGTAGTCTATTACCCTTATTATTATCTTTTGATGATACTGACTCATCTCTTCCATGCCACCGAAAAATCAACTGGAGACGTCAGTACCCGGAATAAAAAATCTAGCTGTCTCTTGAATCATGATTGTCTCTCTTGAGTTACTTCTAAACTGTATGGAGGTGCTGAAAGTGCTACGAGTATTTTGAGACGGTCCACGAGGCTCGGCTGGGCGTTGCTGGCTCGACCCACCTCGGCCGAGGGACATCTGTCACGGGCCGCCAGGTGTCCAGTTCCTCTTTTTCCGCCACTCGTCTCCTGGCTGAGGCTTTGTTGCCCTCCCGGCCGCCTCCCATTGTGGGCCAAGAGTTACACTGTGGCTGCGTCTGTTCGGCGTGTCGGGCGTTCCTTCGTGTGACACCTGCTTCAGGACGAGATGCTCGCTCGCTCCCTCCTGCACCTACGAACTTTTTGAACGAAGGGTGTGACGATAAGTCACGATATCCATCTACATCCTTCTATGAAATAGAGATGGCCCATATGTGACAATTCTTAGTTTTTTTGTAACTTTTTATGATATTTTTTCTCAGTATTTTTCTTTATACCATATTATTTTTTTTCGATTAACATTTTTCCGTCTTCTTTTCCTTTTTTTTTCTTCTTCTTCTTCATCATCTGGATTTTTCTGCTGCTCCTTCATATATCCATAGGAGGGGAGGCGGTGGGCGAGTGGTTAGCTTGCGGGCGTGGTGAGCCCGGGGACCTAGGTTCCAGGCCCACCGGTACACATTGACAATTTTCAACCATTGGCAACTGGCGTAAGATTACCCACATGCTGCCCTGTTCTTCACTCAATCCTAACTTCAGCGACTTTGTCCAAGAGGAGCACCGGAGGCAGCATGTGCCCACTGCCAAGCAAGAGTCATACATTACGGCAGCCACTATAAAATTCGCCTGCACCACTAATGGGTTAGGGTCGTCGAGGAGACTCCCCATAAAACCTACAGGCGCTATAAGCAGCACCTAAAAATAAAAAATAAAAAATAATAATATTGTTGCTGATACTACCTCTACCACTACTACTATTACTACTACTACTATTACAACAACTGCTACTACTA
>NC_066547.1:583467-623467 GCF_024679095.1 Eriocheir sinensis | reverse complement strand
AAATGAGAGAGAGAGAGAGAGAGAGAGAGAGGAAAGGCAGAAAACGGGAAGAAAGTGACCGATGCTGTGAGAAGAAAGGAGGGTAAAAAAAAGGGCGATGAAAAAAAAAAAAAGGTCTGCCTGAAGTCTGCGGGAGAGACACGGAACATTATGAACCTTCGGGGCAATGGTAAAAAAAAAAATAATGATAATAATCTTAGATAGATAAGATATAATTGTATATACAAGACGGTACTGAATATCCTAACTACACGCAAGAAAATACTGATATCAAAGTTGTTTTGATATTATTATTGTAGGTCCTTATGTCATAGACTATGCTTATGTATAAGGAGAGGGTGACTTTGTATCGGTACCATATATAAGCATTCATATAAAGAGCTCACTTTTACGAACATAGTCCATCATGGTTTAATCTTTTCCAGGAGTCACTCAAGTGGTTGACGATTGATTAAAACAATGCAGCAGGCAGCCTAGTCTTTAACGAACATGATCTCTGCTCATCGATGTTTTCATGTTTCCTCCTCTTTCTTTTACCCCTCCTCCTCATATTCTTTCCCTCCAACCTCAACTTCCTTCACTAATTCTTCAGGTACAGACCCTGGCAATATTTTTTTGGACCGAATTATCCATCGCTAGAACAAACTTTCAACAGAAGTAGCTCATGAGTAAATGATTTCGTTTACAAATCGGATTGGCCGTCACCTCGTTGCGGCACGAGTGAAATACGCGCTCATTTACCTATGAACAGCAAGTGTTTGAATCTGTTCTGCATGTCAATAAAATGCTTCACAAATGTACTAAATTACTAATGCAGGCAACATCGTTATAAGCCAAATGACTTTCTGTTGCTTTGTCTTCCATATATCCATGTTTCCATTTTTCTTCTTCTTCATTTACTTCTCAATCTCCATCTTCTCTTCCTGCACCTCCTTCTCCTTCTCCATCACCATTTACCTTCTCTTTCTCCTCTTGAATCTAATATGAAAAATAAAAATAAAAAACGAAAAAAACACCTCTAAGACATCAACATTCGAAATTACGGATAATTATTTCCATCCACTCGGCGCTTAAGGGGCAACGCGGACGGAAAAAAGTGACAGGGCAACGAAGCCGCCCCGGGGCACGTACACACACACACACACACACACACACACACACACACACACACACACACACACACACACACACACACACACACACACACACACACACACACACACACACACACACACACACACACACACACACACACACACACACACACACACACACACACACACACACACACACACACACACACACACACACACACACACACACACGCACATCATTATAATTATGTGATTATTTCCTCTCTTATTTGAATATAGCATTAACTATAATTACTTTTTTGCTCTTTCATTCTGTCTGTCTGTCTGTCTGTCTGTCTGCCTGTGTGTCTGTCTGTCTGCCTGTCTGCCTGTGTGTCTGTCTGTCTATCTATCTATCACTATCTAGATGGATAGGTATATGTATAGAACAAGTGGATACATAGATTGACATTTATATGACGAGAGAGAGAGAGAGAGAGAGAGAGAGAGAGAGAGTGGAGAGAACAGGGAGTGTATCTCTCTCTCTCTCTCTCTCTCTCTCTCTCTCTCTCTCTGTGTGTGTCAGTTTGTATTTTTCCGTCTATTTATATATCTATTATCTGTCCATATACCTTTGTCTGTCTCAGTCTATCTACCTGTGTCTATCTAATTATCATATCTGTCTATCTGATTCTATTAATCTATCTATATAAATATACCTAATCCATTTTTATTGCATTTTTTCAATTAATATATACGTCTGGCAAGGCGTCACATAATATGCCACTGGAAACCAATATAATATTTACTTTTATGCATAATGTGATAACTGATAAACATAGCCCTATGTCTTTACTAAAACACCAACCTGCAAACTTTTTTCTATATTTTTGATACAATAACCTGTTTCGTCCATTTCGTTTCTCTCTCTACTTGAAATACTAAAACAACAAGAAGCGAAAATCAGGTCACAGTTTGGGGGTAAGGCAGCGCCTAGTTTGCGGGTGAAAGGCTTCGTCAAGCTTCTTAACCGTGACGCAAAAATATCACGAAGAGTCTTCAACGCAAAGCTTTACTGATGATAATTAAAGCCTCTCCTAGAGCCCCCTCCCCTTTCTGCTCCTAATGCTCCTCTGCTTCTCTTATTTTTCCTCCTCCTCCTCCTCCTCCTCCTTTTCCTCCTCTTTCTCAACATCCTCCACCTCCTCCTCCTCCTCCTCCTCCTCCTCCTCCTCCTCCTCCTCCTCCTCCTCCTCCTCCTCCTCCTCCTCCTTCTTCTGAACCTCCTCCTCCTCCTCCTCCTCCTCCTCCTCCTCCTCCACCTCCTCCTCCTCCTTCTTCTTAACCTCCTCCTCCTCCTCCTCCTCCTCCTCCTCCTCTTCCTCCTCCTGACCTTTACTTATCCTCCCATGGGCCGCCCACACCTTTCGACTTTCTTATGACTCTCTTACCTCCTTTCTCTCATTCTTCATAACTTTCTTTCCTTTTGCTAATACCTTCTCGTTACTGTTTGCTGCTGCATGTCTTCTCTTTTATCTTAGTTATTCCTTTGTTTTGGCGTTTTTCTAACATTCATTGGTAACCGTCAAACTCCATTTTCTTTTGGCCTTCATAATGTTCTTCCTCTCTTTCTTCAACTATCTTCGACTCCCTTCTCATCCTTCTCTATCATCATCCGTTACATAATTTTCCATCCCATAATCTCTCTCTTTATCTTCGCTTTTTTAGTCGTTTCATTACCTCCCTAGTCCTTATCCCGAACCATAATCCCTCCCTTATTCCCTGCCTCCGTATTTCCTCCCCCCCTCCCTCTGCCTCCTTCTTCTCCTCCCTCTTCCTTCCATCCACCGCAGAACAAAAAATCCCAAATGTTTACTTACGTCACCAAAGTTAGTGATGGGGAGGAAAGGAGTGAGGGAGAGAGATAAAGGAGGAAGGAGGGGGGAAGGGAGAGAGAGAAAGTGTAAGGTTGAAAGGTATTAAATGGAGTGAGGTAGGAGAGATAAAGGAGGGAGGGAGAGAGGGAGGGAGGGAAGGAAAAGGAGGGAAAAGAAAGTATACGAGTGAAATGAATTAGTAGGAGAGAGAGAGAAGGGAAGGAGGGAGAAAGCCTAAGTATGAAGAGGAAGTAGAGGAAATCAAGTGGATGGAAGAAAAGGATAAGAAAAATAATGAGAGAGAGAGAGAGAGAGAGAGAGAGAGAGAGAGAGAGAGAGAGAGAGAGAGAGAGAGAGAGAGAGAGAGAGAGAGAGAGAGAGAGAGAGAGAGAGAGAGAGAGAGAGAGAGAGAGAGAGAGAGAGAGAGAGAGAGAGAGAGAGAGAGAGAGAGAGAGAGAGAGAGAGAGAGAGAGAGAGAGAGAGAGAGAGAGAGAGAGAGAGAGAGAGAGAGAGAGAGAGAGAGAGAATAAAGCTCCAGAAGCGAAGGCCGAAGACGGAGAGAAAATATGAGCGGTAAGAAAAGAAAGTAGAAAGAAGGGTGAGAGGGGAGGAGATAAAACAGAGAGGAGGGAGAGGAATTGGCAGGCAAGGGGTGTGTATGGGGAAAAAAAAGGCATAAGGACTCGTAGGGGAGGGCCGGGTGGTACAGGGAGAGAAGGGGAAACATAATTCTAGTTCAAAAATGGGGGAAAAAACGCAAAAAAAGAGAATCGCGCCACCCTCTCTCAAGGATTGGTCGGGAATTTACATAAAGCTATTGAGTCGTGTGTTTTACATGGCCGGAAGCGATTCGCGCGGAAGAAGGGATCCGGCATTATTTTTTTTCGTGATTTAAATGTTAATTGAGGCAAAAGTTTAAAGGAGGTATATAAGTTTTTTCGCCATTTTTTATAATCCTTCCTTTTTTCTTCACTCAGTCTCATTTCTCTTAACTCTCTCCTTGCCTCCTCTCCCCCCTTCCCTCACCCCCTTCCCCGAGCGCACACGCACACACACACAAACACACACACACACAAGCGTTCCTCTTATTAGGTGAGATTAGGGTGTTTTGAAGCTGGAAGAATGTTGAGTTCTTAAAATGCCTTGCGGGGTGAGAGAGGGCTGGGAGGGGCGCCTGTACAGTGAGGAAGGGAGAAGGGAAGCTGAGGGAGGGAGGGAGGGAGGAAGAGTGGAGGATAATAAATGGGTGAGAGAGGAGTGAGAGGAGAGCGGCGAGAGTTTATAGCAAAGAAAATATACTTAAAATGAATAAAGGGATATAATTAGTGTGAAAATTCATCATTTGAGCATCAGGAAGACAATGTTATATAAGGGAGAACTGTGGGTGAGGGAGACAGATAGGGTAAGAGTGATAAGGGACAAAGGAAGAATAAGGGGAGAGAACGATGCAGAAGAAACAACGAAGGAATAATGAAGAAAGCTAAAAACAGAGAGAGAGAGAGAGAGAGAGAGAGAGAGAGAGAGAGAGAGAGAGAGAGAGAGAGAGAGAGAGAGAGAGAGAGAGAGAGAGTGAGAGAGAGAGAGAGAGAGAGAGAGAGAGAGAGAGAGAGAGAGAGAGAGAGAGAGAGAGAGAGAGAGAGAGAGAGAGAGAGAGAGAGAGAGAGAGAGAGAGAGAGAGAGAGAGAGAGAGAGAGAGAGAGAGAGAGAGAGAGAGAGTTTTTTAATGGAAGGGAGGGAGTCATCACAAGTCTGAGGAGCCCCTGAGTCTGAAGCTCCTTAACAAATGAGTGTTTAGTGTTTGTACTCGAGACAGGAGTATTCTTCTTCTCTTTTTATCGCGAGCTTTTTTTTGCATTTTTTAAAGGGGCTTGTGATGTATTGGAGAAAGGAGGAAGGTGGGGGAGGGGGCAGGGTAGCGTGGAGGCGGAGAGAGGGAAGAAGGGGAGGAGTGGTTGCGAAGAGAAAGAGTCATGGAGGAGGATGGAGGGAGGAGGTACAAAGGAGTTGGAAGAGATAAAACGTATAGGGAAAGGAGAATAGTGCAAAAATGATGGGTGATGAGAATAGAGGCCGCAGGATGATATAATGAAAGAATGGGAAGCACAGGAGTGGAAAACAAGGAGTACATGAGATAAAACGTATAAGGAAAGGAGAATAGTGTAAAAATGATGGGTGATGAGACTAGAGGCCGCAGGATGATATAATGAAAGAATGGTAGGCACAGGAGTGGAAAAAGGAGTACATGAGAACAGAGGAGTGAGGGAGCATGTCGGATGTGTGGAAGAGCGTAGGTGTTGGAAGGAAACTGCAATCAATGGGAAAGTAAAGGCGAGAGGAGGGACCTACGGGGAAGACAGAGGGCGGGGGGGGTAGGAAGAGGGGAGAAAGTAGGAAGGGGGAAGAAAGACCCACCGTACATTCTTTGAAGGAAGGAAGGGGCGAGGAAGGTAAATGTAAGACATCATCAGAGGGGAAGCTTACAGGGAAAGAGGAATTATTGGGCTGTTATTTATTTCTCGGAAAGGAGGGGATGAAAAGGGGTTCACGGGAGCCTAGAGGGGAGGGTGTAGGGGGGGGGTATGTAAATGGAAAGACAGGGGAGAAGAACGGAGGAGAAAACAGTGAAGATGAGAAAGGAAGACAGGTGAATATGAATGAAGGATGGACGACAAGATAGATATTGGAGAAAGGGAAGGCACAATGATTAGGAAGGAGCGAAAGTGAGGAAAATGTGTAGAAAGGGAAGGAATTGAGGGATAGACT
The DNA here is from genome assembly GCF_024679095.1 of Eriocheir sinensis. Taxonomy (NCBI): domain Eukaryota; kingdom Metazoa; phylum Arthropoda; class Malacostraca; order Decapoda; family Varunidae; genus Eriocheir; species Eriocheir sinensis. The sequence continues at coordinate 617,754 of NC_066547.1, read as the reverse complement.
AAGAAAAGGGAGAGGAAAGTAAAGGAAATGCGTAGAGAGGAGAGAAATTGATGGATAGATTAAGAAAGGGGAGGGGAAAGTAAAGGACATGCGTAGAGCAGAGAAATTGATGGATAGATTAAAAAAAGGGGAGAGGAAAGTAAGGGAAATGCGTAGCGAGGAAAGGAACTGAGGGATAGATTAAGAAAGAGGATGGGAAATTGAGGGAAATGCGTATAGAGGAGAGGAACTGAGGGATAGAGTAAGGAAGGAAGGGAGAGGGGGGCACCGCCTCTCCCCTCGCCTCATCGGATATGACAACATCCTGACGTAACAAAGTGGCGGCCGCGAGTTCCTAGAAGGTCGTGATTTCTCGTGGAAGTGTTGATGTATGGAGCCGCGCCCACCCCGGCATTAGCTAGATTACCCGCCTCGGCGCGCCCGCCACCACCACGCCCCAGCCTCCCCGCACCCCCTCACGCCCCCTTCACGCCCATCACCACGCCCAGCCTACCCCCACCACCTCACGCTCTCAGCACGACCACCACCACCACAACGCCCTAGACTCCCCGCACTGCCTCACGCCCACCGCACCACACCCCAACTTCCCCACACCGCCTCACGCTTGCACGCCCACAATCACGCCCCAGCTTTCCCACACCGCCTCACGCCTGCACGCCCACCACCACGCCCCAGCTTCCCCGCACCGCCACACGCCTGCACGCCTGCACGCCTACAATAACGCCCCAGCCTCCCCATATATCCCACGGCTAATATGTTTCATGAATGGTTCTGAGTTCAACTTTCTCTCACCTGTCTACCGTTTCCATAGATTAAAACATATGTGGAAATAGCAGTTGTGTAAATATTTCTTTAGTTATGTCATATCCCGGGTTGTGGGCTGAAAGTCGCGTCAGGAGAGGGCCACCCCCTCATCGTTCCAGCGGCAATAATTTACTAGTTTAGCGGGAACAGGTTCGTGTCCTAAGCGGTTACTATTTTAGCGGTGATAGGTTACTTTCAGTTTTGTTTCGGTGGAACACTGTTCATTTAGTACAAACTAGGACTGTTAGCGCACGCGTTTACTGGAGCCAAGGTCCGCCATCTTGAGCTGGGTGTACGGACTTCTAAATATACTAAAACAACTTCATGGCTATAATCCTTTTGTTCTTTAGTTTAAATGGAGAACAAATTTGCTTTTTTTTATTAATTTTTCTATGCTTTCTTACATAGTGATAATTTTATTTCTGTGCAAACTTCGTTTTTTAATCTCATAAAATCTTTTTTAGAGAGATTTGAACAAGAAAAAGCTATCGTTTTTTTTTATGATTATTCATGTTTTTCTACTAAACAATTTTCCATCTCGATTCTGCTTCACTCTGAAATGGAAAACGCTTCCCACAACCACCCACACCTAAGGTTAAGTCCACAGCTAACCCTTTCTTCCACTTCCTGCCCCTGTCATCCTCGCCCCTCCCCCTCCCTTGCATCACCCGACAAGGAGACAGAAGAAGGAAGGGATGAGACAAGCAGGAAAACATGAAAACATAACAAAAACAGTGATTTTCTGAGAAGTCATGTCTAGGGTAATCCGAGCCTGTGTGTGTGTGTGTGTGTGTGTGTGAGAGAGAGAGAGAGAGAGAGAGAGAGAGAGAGAGAGAGAGAGAGAGAGAGAGAGAGAGAGAGAGAGAGAGAGAGATGAGGCGAGGGGAGGGGGGGGAGGGCGATATGAGCGCGAGGTGTGAAGCCGCAGCTGAGGCCCTGACGATATTGTGGGTGGCGGACGCATCGGGAAGACATGTTTGTTAGTGGGGGGACTGGGGGGAGGGAGGGGGAGGAAGAGAAGGAAGAGGAGGCACCAATCTAAGTGAAAGCCCCACGCGAGTCGACCAACCTGCCGCCTTCGACCACTGAGCTCAGAAACCATAAATCACCTCCTTCCGGTCTCGTCTACTTTTTTCCCATTTTTCCCGAGAGTCGAACAGAAAGAAGTCAAGGAAAAGTATACCTTAGGGACCACTAACTTCTTATTTTATGTCTTCCTGAATTTCTTCCAGTTTTCTTTGATATATAATGTGAGGAGTGAGGTAATGAGGGGTGTCTGCACTGTATATTCTCAACAGTAATGATGATGAAAAAAAAATTGCCAATACCTACATACCAACTTTTGTGTCGTCGAACAGAATACGTTGCGCTGACAAAGCCACATTGTTCATGGGTATACACTGTCGTCCAATTGGAGGACTCTCGCGTAATTGTTATCTTATACCTCACTTCCTCTTAGTTATTACTTATGTTAAATTATTATATCAAATAGTCTTAATAAAGATAATTTACAATGAACTAAACAATATAAGCTGACATTTTCTATCCGCTTCACACAAAAAAACAATTGTTTCCAATCGATTTTCAGCCAAGGACGGAGGGAGGTGATGACAAGAAGGAATGACGAGCTGCAGCTGATTATAACGATGATGAAGTGGAAGAGGATGAGGGCAGGGAAGAGAAGGAGGAGGAGGAAGAGGAGGAGTTACGCGATGACAGCAGCTGCAACGACGAGGACGGGGATGATGAGAGGGACCGTGAAGAAGACAACGACGAGGACGGGGATGATGAGAGGGACCGTGACGAAGACAACGAAGAGGACGGGGATGATGAGAGGGACCGTGAAGAAGACAACGACGAGGACGGGGATGATGAGAGGGACCGTGACGAAGACAACGACGAGGACGGGGATGATGAGAGGGACCGTGAAGAAGACAACGACGAGGACGGGGATGAAGAGAGGGACCGTGACGAAGACAACGACGAGGACGGGGATGATGAGAGGGACCGTGAAGAAGACAACGACGAGGACGGGGATGATGAAAGGGACCGTGACGAAGACAACGATGAGGACGGGGATGATGAGAGGGACCGTGAAGAAGATATCGACGAGGACGGGGATGATGAGAGGGACCGTGAAGAAGACAACGACGAGGACGGGGATGATGAGAGGGACCGTGAAGAAGACAACGACGAGGACGGGGATGATGAGAGGGACCGTGAAGAAGACAACGACGAGGACGGGGATGATGAGAGGGACCGTGAAGAAGACAACGACGAGGACGGGGATGATGAGAGGGACCGTGACGAAGACAACGACGAGGACGGGGATGATGAGAGGGACCGTGAAGAAGACAACGACGAGGACGGGGATGATGAGAGGGACCGTGAAGAAGACAACGACGAGGACGGGGATGATGAGAGGGACCGTGAAGAAGACAACGACGAGGACGGGGATGATGAGGGACCGTGAAGAAGACAACGACGAGGACGGATGATGTGAGGGACCGTGACGAAGACAACGACGAGGACGGGGATGATGAGAGGGACCGTGACGAAGACAACGACGAGGACGGGGATGATGAGAGTGACCGTGACGAAAACAACGACGAGGACGGGGATGATGAGAGGGACCGTGACGAAGACAACGACGAGGACGGGGATGATGAGAGGGACCGTGACGAAGATAACGACGAGGACGGGGATGATGAAAGGGACCGTGACGAAGACAACGACGAGGACGGGGATGATGAGAGTGACCGTGACGAAGACAACGACGAGGACGGGGATGATGAGAGGGACCGTAAAGAAGACAACGACGAGGACGGGTATGATGAGAGGGACCATGAAGAAGACAACGACGAGGACGGGAACGATGAGAGGGACCGTGAAAAAGACAACGACGAGGACGGGGATGATGAGAGGGACCGTGACGAAGACAACAACGAGGACGGGGATGATGAGAGGGACCGTGACGAAGATAACGACGAGGACGGGGATGATGAGAGGGACCGTGAAGAAGACAACGACGAGGACGGAGATGATGAGAGTGACCGTGACGAAGACAACGACGAGGACGGAGATGATGAGAGTGACCGTGAAAAAGACAATGACGAGGACGGGGATGATGAGAGGGACCGTGAAGAAGACAACGACGAGGACGGGGACGATGAGAGGGACCGTGAAAAAGACAACGACGAGGACGGGGATGATGAGAGGGACCGTGACGAAGACAACGGCGAGGACGGGGATGATGAGAGGGACCGTGACGAAGACAACGACGAGGACAGGGATGATGAGAGGGACCGTGACGAAGACAACGACGAGGACGGGAATTATGAGAGGGACCGTGACGTAGACAACGACGAGGACGGGGATGATGAGAGGGACCGTGACGAAGACAACGACGAGGACGGGGATGATGAGAGGGACCGTGAAGAAGACAACGACGAGGACGGGGATGATGAGAGGGACCGTGACGAAGACAACGACGAGGACGGGGATGATGAGAGGGACCGTGACGAAGACAACGACGAGGACGGGGATGATGAGATGGACCGTGACGAAGACAACGACGAGGACGGAGATGATGAGAGGGACCGTGAAGAAGACAACGACGAGGACGGGGATGATGAGAGGGACCGTGACTAAGACAACGACGAGGACGGGGATGATGAGAGGGACCGTGAAGAAGACAACGACGAGGACGGGGATGATGAGAGGGACCGTGACGAAGACAACGACGAGGACGGGGATGATGAGAGGGACCGTGAAGAAGACAACGACGAGGACGGGGACGATGAGAGGGACCGTGAAGAAGACAACGGCGAGGACGGGGACGATGAGAGGGACCGTGAAGAAGACAACGACGAGGACGGGGATGATGAGAGGGACCGTGACGAAGACAACGACGAAGACGGGGATGATGAGAGGGACCGTGAAGAAGACAACGACGAGGACGGGGATGATGAGAGGGGCCGTGAAGAAGACAACGACGAGGACGGGGATGATGAGAGGGACCGTGAAGAAGACAACGACGAAGTTTCAATAACAGCATCATCATCACCATCAAGTACAAAACAACAATAACAACAACAATTGCTACTACTACTACTACTATCTCTAGGCTACTACTACTACTACTACTATTACTATTACTGTTACTACTACTACTACTACTACTACTACTACTACTATTATTACTACTACTACTACTTCTACTACTACTTCTACTGCTGCTACTACTACTACTACTACTACTTCTACTACTACAATTACTACTACAATTACTACTACTACTACTACTACTACTACTACTACTACTACTATTACTACTACTACTATTATTACAGCTCCTGCTACTACTACTACTACTACTACTACTACTACTACTACCGCTACTACTACTACTACTACTACTACTACTACTACTACTACTATTACTACTTTCTACAAAAACAGGCCTCCATCTATTAGAGTTGCGTTGTGAGCGGTATATTCTCTCATATCCTTTCACAAAACAATTCACTGGCCCCACACCGCCAATGACTATTACTACTACTACTACTACTACTACTACTACTACTACTACCACCACTACTACTACTACTACTTCATAAGAATAACTACAACTACAAAACAGCAGCGATGATAATGAATATAGCCGAACAAAAAATGCAACAGTTATAAAAACGACAAAAATATCAAGAACAGTAACAATAACAACGACAATAGCAATAATATCAACAATAGTAACAAAAACAAGAGGAAGATCAACGACAACAATAAAAACAACAACAGAAGCAGCAGCAACAACAACAAGAACAATATCAACAATAAAAAACAATAAAAACAACAATAAAAACAATAACAATAATAACGACAATAGCAAAAAAAAAAAAAAAAAACTAGAGGGGCACCCGGAGAGCGCAGACCTCAGCCAAGGCCAATCCAGAAACTCTCATCACACTGTAGTTTTTAGAATAATATATTAATTATATACACACAATTAAAGAGCATATACTAGATGGCCCGTGGAGCACTCATGGTTTGGACAGAACCCCTGACAAACCCTTTTGGCATCAACTGGAAGCACTCATGGTCTGGGCCAGACTATTTCCTCTCTTCCTCCTCCTCTCTTTCGGTACCCACAGAAAGGGACGATTTGCTCTCCAAACTGTATTTTTTGTTATCACCGTTTTTTATCATTCTTTTGCCATTAACTTAGTTTTCATCGAATGTTTCCAAAATTCAAAGAATTCTTCCTTGATTGATAATTCAGCTTTCTACCAAGCTTCATGAATGAATTCCCCCAAAATACCTATCAGCTGCCATATTGCCCAAACTTAATTTTGAAAATAGCCACTATCATTCACGCCCCAAACTTTCATAAAAATTTTATCGGAAATGGGCCGGACCACCCCTCTGAAAATCAGGAAACAAAGGAGTCATGGTCTGGACCGGACCATCTCCGGGTACCCACAGGAAGCATTCATGGTCTGGACTAAACAATTTCGGTACCCTCTGGAACCAATACTCGTATCTGTCTTCAAAGCACCGGCCTTTTGTTTTTCCAAATGGCCGTTCTGCATCATTCAGTCACTCATCATCGCCTGGCATATTACTATAAACATACTCAAATATTAAGTCCGTTTAAGTGGGGCCCAAATCTCTTCACAGCGCTGCCGCATCACCCTTAATACATCTCTCTCTCTCTCTCTCTCATATGCCAGCTACGCACTATTTGAAATGATGTTTTTACTATTTTGTATACATTACATCAGATTTTCCAGTGCTATGGCCTAGAGACTTCCCGAGCAGGCCCCGTCCACCGGACTTCAAAATGGATTCTGACCATAGTGAGTAGGACGATAATGTTTTCGCTGTTATCCGTCGGTCTTTTTCTGTTTGTCTCTCTGTCAGCCCTTTACAAAAATATTATCGTCACTGTTCTGACAAACATATGAAGTCAGTTTGGGTGGGCCCACTCGGGGCCACACCGCTGCCAAATCTAGCCTCCGGGGTAAGGACAGCCGTTGGAATACCTGTCATCAAGGATGGATGTGAAGGAGGAAGTGACATAGTGTCTTGATCGCTAACAACGTCGGAAATGAAAAAAAAAAAAAAATGTCACGTGTTATGAAATTCATACATTTCTTTTCCATTATTCTAAAAAGCGACATAGTCATAGCACTATAAAGATTTATTTAATGTACACAGAATATTAAATACACAACTTCACTAGTAAAGAGCTGACATATGAGACTGAAAGTGATACAAAGAGAGGGGATGCGGCAGGGATGTGGAGAGGTTCAGGCCTTTCCCAAACAGACTTCATATTTGTGTCAGACTAAAAAGGCACATGAAAACATTTTATATCTCAAACTGATAAAATTTACGGAAAACTCCGATAAAACCTGACTGAATGACGGCGAATGAAAAAAATCCAATAAATAATTAAATGATGAGGGCCATCTTAAAAAGTAAATTTGGGGGCAATATAGCAGGCAAGTCGTGTTCTTTAGAACTAGCTGCTTATTATGTTATTATTTATTCTCTATCATTCAGTCAGTTGCTATCGGAGTTTGAGATTGTCTCTTACAGATTTCTCACGAGTATGTATTTGGTGACTATGTGTCAATCGATCTTTTAGGTATTTTGTTAATAGAGAGACAGACAGACCAACAGAAAAACAGATTGACATCCAAACAAAACGAGAAAAAAACAGCCCAACAGCGACAAAGAAATTATCGCCCTCCTCGATAAGCGGAGGCGGCTGGTAATGAATCATAATTTTACGCAATCCTGCTTGCACACAAACAGACAAACAGAGAACACGCAAAATAACTGAAATCTTAAACTCATTCCCGTTGGCGGAGGTGACAATGAAATAACAAAAACAACGGCAGCAAAAACATCAACAGTAACTGAACCAGTAACACATGAAAAACTAGGATGACACAGATAATTGGGACGATAGCAAGTGCACTCACACACACACACAAAAAAAAAACATGTATCAAAATAAAAAAAAAGGGAGAGAAGGAAGATCGAAGAAAACAGAGGAAGTCGAGGAGAAGAATGAAGAAAAGGAGGAGGAGGAAAACCAAGAGGAAGAGATGGAGAAGGAGGACGAGGACAAGGAAGAAGCAAGAAAAATACGAAACAGCGAACCATGATGATTACATATATAGAGACACTGAGGGATCCGTTGGTTCACTGTGCTTGGGAGGGTAAACTAGTTGTCCAATACATCAAAAGGGTTCATATGGCTGAGGAGTAGGAGGAGGAGGGGGATGAGGAGGAGGGTGGGAGGATTGGGGAGGAAGAGGAAGAGGAGAAGGAGTAGGGGAGGAGGGGAGGCTTCGTGATAATCATTGTACGGGGAGTGCGTCACACATAGGCCTACAGACAGTCCACGGCCGCTCACCATCTGGGGCTCCGTGTGTGTGTGTGTGTGTGTGGAGAGAGAGAGAGAGAGAGAGAGAGAGAGAGAGAGAGAGAGAGAGAGAGAGAGAGAGAGAGAGAGAGAGTGAGAGAGAGAGAGAGAGAGAGTGAGAGAGAGAGAGAGAGAGAGAGAGAGAGAGAGAGAGAGAGAGAGAGAGAGAGAGAGAGAGAGAGAGAGAGAGAGAGAGAGAGAGAGAGAGAGAGAGAGAGAGAGAGAGAGAGAGAGAGAGAGAGAGAGAGAGAGAGAGAGAGAGAGAGAGAGAGAGAGAGAGAGAGAGAGAGAGAGAGAGAGAGAGAGAGAGAGAGAGAGAGAGAGAGAGAGAGAGAGAGAGAGAGAGAGAGAGAGAGAGAGAGAGAGAGAGAGAGAGAGAGAGAGGATCAAACTGTTTTATGTAATCATGTGGTGAATTTTGTCCTGGCTGAGTGGTCAGCATGCTGACGTAGTGATCAGGATACACGGGTTCAAATCCGGAACGCCACTGCAAGATGACCATTTTCAGTCATCGCCGAGTGCGAGTGTGCCGCTGTTCAACCCTGCCTTCAGCGAAACTTTCAAGAGGATCAAGTGTAGCTTCGGTGGACAGCATGAGCTAGGCAAGAACGGCGCTACTGTGAAAATACTGGCCCGCGCCACTAACGGGCTGGAGCTGACCACCAGGCTCCATCAAGAAACTCTGCCGGCGCAGGGCTGAGTAGAGAAAACATGCCAGAAAAAACAATTAAATAATAAAGAATAATGCAGCGCGTCAACCTAAAGGTTAAAATGATTGTCCACTTGTAAAAATCATATAACCCGCCAATGCTTGAACTTCATTCCATTTGGTCCATTCTACTACAGCAGACAGGACATACGGCTGAATTTCTTTTCATTTTTCGAAAGATTAATTATTAATTAGTCTCCATCACACACAAAAAAAGGTTTGGATTGTGTACTTCGTGTCCATACACACACACACACACACACACACACACACACACACACACACACACTTACACAGCCCTACCGCCATGATATCACCACCACCACCACCACCAGACACGCAGTTTATTCTTATTTTCGTTGCGGCGTCGGGACTGATGGCTAAGTATCCTTCCGTGTACTTCTCCGCACAATCCCTTCAGTGGGAATGTGGGTGGCGCATGTGTCACTGGGGATTACAGATGAGGGACGACACCACAGAGAGGGGGAGGGCTGGAGGGGAGGAAAGGGGAAAGGGGACAGTGTGTAGAAAGTTAAATGGAAGAGGGAGGCATAGGAGGGGCCAAAGTAGTGGATAGAAGAGAGGGGGAAGGATGGGGGTAAGAAAAGTAAGAGAAAAACATGGAGAATGAATGACAAATAGAAGAGAGGGGTGAGACAACACTGAAGGGGAAGGAAGGGAGAGAGTATGGAGTTAGAGAGAAAAGGGAAGTAGTGATGAAATGTTGCAGGGAGGGATAGGGTTGGAGGGGAGGAAAGGGGAAAGGGGACAGTGTATAGAGAGTTAAATGGAAGAGGGGCAAAGGGGGAGGGCGGAAACAGTTGGTAGATGAGAAAGGAGAAGGAAGAGAGTTAAAAAAAATAAGAGAAAAGGGAATGACATAAAGAAGGAAGGGGTGAGGCAACACTGAGGGGAAGAAAAGAAGGGAATGTGAACTTAGACAGAAAGAAGTAGGAGTGATGAAATGTTGGAGGAAGGGGGAGGGTTGGAGGGGAGGAAAGGGAAAAGGGGAAAGGGAACAATGTGTAGAGAATTAAATGGAAGAGGGAGGTAACAAGAGAAGGGAAAGAAGAGGGTAAGACAAGTAAAGGGAAAACATGGGGAATGGGTGGCAAAAAGAAGAGGGAAGGAAAGGAATATAGAGAAGTACAGAAAGGGTAGGAGTGGGGAAGTAATGGAACTGAAGGGTTGACGTCGAGAGGCATGACGGGAAGTAAAGGGAGGGGAAGACCTTGAGAAAGTATTATTAGTGTTCTGAAAAGAGAAGAATTAAGGGACATTGAAAACAAGGGTGCAATAAATGCTTTGGGGGAGAGAGAGAGAGAGAGAGAGAGAGAGAGAGAGAGAGAGAGAGAGAGAGAGAGAGAGAGAGAGAGAGAGAGAGAGAGAGAGAGAGAGAGAGAGAGAGAGAGAGAGAGAGAGAGAGAGAGAGAGAGAGAGAGAGAGAGAGAGAGAGAGAGAGAGAGAGAGAGAGAGAGAGAGAGAGATATACAGATAAAATCAGACCACACAGACCCAATGGTACAGAGATTGTGGTCTGTCCATAAACCTAAGTGATTTTACATTAATCAGAAGACTCCAAAACGTTGCATTTCTACTCTAGTTGATATTAAGTTGAAGGAAGTGACGGTCGAGCTTATTTTTGAAGGAGTCAATCGTGTTACACTGGACCACTGACGGTGGAAGCTTATTCCATTCTCGCACTACAACGTTGGTGAAGAAAATTTGGTGCAGTCTGAATTTACTTGTCTACATCTGAGTTTTACGCCATTGTTCCTCGTGCGCAAAGTGTCATCGATCATAAACAATGTTGATCTGTCTACATTCGTGAAACCATTAAGTATTTTAAAACATTCGATCAGTTTTCCTCGGAGGCGACGTTTCTCAAGAGAGAACATGTTAAGGGTAGAAAGCCTTTCTTCGTAGGATTTGTTGCGCAAGGAAGGGATCATTTTCGCTGCCCGACGCTGAACACCTTCTAATTTAGCAATATCCTTTGCATGGTGGGGAGACCAAAACTGTACCGCATATTCCAAGTGGGGTCTGACTAAACTGTTGTAGAGCGGGAGTATTACATCTTTATTCTTGAATACAAAGTTTCTTTTAATGAAGCCCAACATTCTGTTCGCTTTATTTGCTGCATCGATGCATTGCTGTGAGAATTTGAGGTTTGACGCGATTTTGACCCCAAGTCTTTGACGCATTGAACGCTTTTGAGTTTAACGCCGCGCATTTCGTATTCGAACTTCTTATTCCTCGTTCCAACTTGAAGGACCTGGCACTTATCGACGATAAAGGGCAACTCACATCTATCCGACAAAGGTGAAATTTTGTGCAAATCCTCTTGGAGGCTTTGCCTGTCTTCGTCAGTGAGAACCGAGTTGCCAATCTTTGTGTCGTCTGCAAATTTACTAATGCGGTTATTGAGTCCAACATCCACGTCGTTGATGTAAATAATGAAGAGCACTGGGCCAAGGACCGAGCCCTGAGGGACGCCACTAGTGACAGGCGCCCACTCTGAGTTAAATCCGTCGATCACTACTCTTTGTTGTCTGTTGCTCAACCAATTCGCGATCCATTGGTTTACTTGACCGTCAATACCTATTTGCTTTAATTTGTAAAGTAATTTATGATGTGGGACTTTATCAAACGCTTTCTGGAAATCAAGATAGACTACGTCCAGTGATTTTGTTACGTCATAAACAGTGAAGAGGTCGTTATAAAAGGTTAATAGGTTTGATAGGCAGGATCTTTTGTTTCGGAAGCCATGTTGTGAGTCCCCAATCAATGAGTGGCTTTCAAGGTAATTCACAATTTTGTCTCTAATTATGCCCTCAAGTAGCTTACCTACAACCGAAGTTAGACTAATGGGCCTGTAATTACCTGGTACTTTTTTGTCTCCTTTCTTGAAAATCGGTGTCACGTTAGCCTTTTTCCAATCTGAAGGCACGATGCCTTGTCGCAAGGACATATTGAATACGGTTGTGAGGGAGGAGAGTATTTCGCTCTTTGTTTCTTTCAGCAGAGTTGGATATACTTTGTCAGGTCCAGGACTTTTATTTGTTTTAAGTGAATGGAGAGCTTTAAGGACTTCATCGGTTGTTATTTCAAAATTAGGCAATGCATGCTCGAGATTTACAATAGTACTGGTGTTGGTGGTAGCGAGAGGAAGACTGTTAGTATTAAACACCGAGGAAAAGTAATTGTTTAAGAGGTTTGCAATGTGTTGGCTGTCAGTCACTAGTGCACCGTCGCTGTTTGTTAAAGGTCCAATACCACTTTTGATCGCCTTTCTGTTGTTTATGTAACTGAAGAAAAGATTTCGGATTATTTTACAGTTGGCTGCAATATTTTCTTCGTATCTACGCTTTGCCTGACCTACTAGTCTTTTTACTCGTCGCCTGGCATCATTATAAAGTCTAATGTTTTCGGGCGTGCTTTGTTCTTTCTTTAACCTGTAAAACAATTTTCTCTCATTGACTGATTGTTTAATTTCGCTATTAAACCACGGTGGGCTTTTATTAGTGTTAATTCGCTTCGCAATAAGGGGACGAATGTGTTCTGCTGAGTGAGTAAGTGATTTTAAGGCTTAGCCAGGCTTCCTCTACGTTGCCGTCATCTGATAGTTGTATTTCTGTTAGTTTTGTCGGATTTCTACGAAGTTAGCTCTTTGAAATTGGGCACCTTTACTTTATTTTCAGTCACTGATGATTGAGCTTTAATGTCGACGCGCACTAATTTATGATCGCAAGAACCGAGGTGTTCTCCTACCGTGACACTACTGACTCAGGTTATCTTGGGTTGTTATAACAAGGTCGAGTATATTATTTTGTCGAGTTGGCTCAGAAACCATTTGGCTTAGATAATTTTCTTCAGAAATTCGATCATTCTATGTGACTCGCCTTCTGTACCTGACAGTGTCGCCCAGTCGATATGGGGGAGTGTTAAAGTCTCCTAATATCAGTGAGTCGCTGTTATTAAGTGACTGCCTTAAGACGCTGTACATTTCAAGGTCGTCATCGAGTGATTGCCCGGGAGGTCTGTAGGTGACAGATATATTTAAGTTGACTTTTGCAATGTTTACTCGTACGCACAAATGTTCAACGTTACTGTTTCCAGTGTTTTGTCAGTGGGTTGCAAATAGCTTTGACATAAAGGGCGACGCCACCGCCTCTACGGTTTACACGATCTTTGTTGAAGAGTCTGTAGCCATCTATGTTGTATTCGGAACTTAAATCAATATTTGTGGTGTCGATAAATGTTTCGGTTATAGCAATTATGTCAAAATTTTCTGTTAAAGCAAGACATCTCAGTTCATCAAATTTGTTTCTTAGGCTACGCGCATTGAAACTAAGGATTTTTAAGTTATCTAGAGGCTTGGTAATAGAGGTGGTGGTACTTGCGGGATCACGGTTACGGGTTTGTTGTGATGCACGGCGTCTATTTACACGGGCGGGGTGGAGGGACGTGGCCGTGACTCGTTTTTTGTTCGGATGACACGCACTGCTTCGTTGAGGAGCCTTCGAGTCTGGCTGCCCTGATGGGGAGAAAGATGCAATCCGTCCCTGTGAAAGAGCCTCATTTTGTCCATAGAAATTGTCCCATGCGTTTAGGAACTCCACGTCAAGCTCCCTACAAAGAGTCTGTAAGCGGTTGTTTAGGCTGTAGGCCTTACTGAAAAAGTCGCTCTCCGCCCAAGTCCGTGGTAGAACTCCTGAAATCAAAATTTTAGGGGATTTAGTCTTATACTGCTGGATGAGCCTACGGTACTTCTCCAGGAGTTCCTCAGACCGGGTCGTGGTGACGTCGTTCGTTCCTGTGTGAATAACAAACAGTGAATCATTAGTAGCCTGGGGGGAGATCTCCTCAAGAGCAGCAGTTATGTCGTCGATCCCAGCACCAGGATAGCAATAGTTCCGTCTTCGACGAGGAACTCTGCCGCAGAACTCAACGACCTGCTGGCGAATCATGGAGTCACCCACCAGGAAGGTGCTCTCCTGCTCGTCCTCCTCCTCCAGAATGGCAAACCTGTTGAAGCAATGAACAGGATAAATCGCTTGTCTGGCTGGCTTGGCTCCTCCATTCACGACGGTGAAGCCATCATGGTCGGTGCCACTAGCATCCTCACGTTGCGTGGTGTTGTCCGCTGGTGTCGACGGTACCGCTGAGGCAAGGGGCGGTTGGAGAAGGGTTTGGCACCACAGCAACGTTAGCCTGGATGAATTCCTGCAAGGAGGCAACAGTGCGAGAAAGCTCTATTATTTTATTCTGACCGGCTTCCATCTTCTCTTCTTGCTCCTGCAGTCTTGTCTCGAGATGCTGCCTGGTGAGAGAAAGCTCTATTATTTTATTCTGGCCTTCTTCCATCTTCTCTTCCTGCTCCTGCAGTCTTGTCTCGAGATGCTGCCTGACAGACACAGTCGACAGACAGCAGAACGCCCTGTAAAAAAGTGAGCTGAGAAGCTACCGTTACAAGTACTGCACTTCCTAGGCGCCATCTTAGCTGAAATGAAAGAGATAAAAACACAGAGTGAAGGGGATTAGGAAAGGGGGTGAGGTGTGTGAGAGGTAGTTTAGTAATGGAGGAAAAGTGAGAGAGGAGGAGGTAGGAAGGGATGTGAGGTGAGTAAAGAGGGGGAAAGAGAGGTGTGTGAGATCAAGGAGGGTTAGGAAATAGGTGAGGTGGGAGAGAGGAGGAGTAGGAAGGAATGTGAGGTGAGTAAAGAAGGGGAAAGGGAGGCGGTGAGTGAGGTGTGTGGAGATCAAGGAGGGTTAGGGAAATAGGTGAGGTGGGAGAGAGGAGGAGTAGGAAGAGATGTGAGGTGAGTAAAGAGGGGGAAAGAGAGGCGGAGTGAGGTGTGAGATCAAGGAGGGTTAGGGAAATAGGTGAGGTGGGGAGAGAGGAGGAGTAGGAAGGGATGGAGGTGAGTAAAGAGGGGAAAGGGAGGCGGTGAGTGAGGTGTGTGAGATCAAGGAGGGTTAGGAAATAGGTGAGATGAGTGTGAGGGAGTTTGGGGAAAGGAGGCAAGTGGGAGAGAGGAGGAGTAGGAAGGGATGTGAGGTGAGGGAGGTGTGTGAGAACAAGAACGGTTCAGAACGAGGCGAGGTAAGGTGGGTGATAGGATGGGTAAATAGGATGTGAGGTTAGGTGAGTGAGGGGGAAGGCTTAGAAATATGTGGAGGTGAGGGAGGAGTAGAAGGGCTAATCCTCTAGGGGATGAGGAGGAGCAAAAGGGATGTGAGGTGAGCGAGGATGGGGGGCTTAGGTGAGGTGAGAGGAAGGGGTGTAGGAAGTGTTAATCCTCTAGGGATTTAAAGAGGTGTAATGAGGAGGAGCAGATTGAATCCTCAGGGAATTCAAAGGTGGGTTGTCGACACCCAAATCACGCGTGAGACACTCGGGAACACAAAGTCACACTCCGGGACACACGAAACACTCAGAAACCCAAGCACAAGCACGACTAAACACCCTCAAGTCACTCATAAAACACCGAAGTACAACAGCACACTCAAAACACTCTGAAACCCACGCAGAGCACTATAAACATCCAAATCACACGTAAAAGCACTGGAAACACAACACACTCGAAACGCAGAACACTGAAAACAGCCAATTCACACGCAAAAACACCGGAAACAAACAGCACACTCAAAAACGCTCTGAAACCCACATAGTACCTTAGAAGCAGCCAAATCACACGCAAAAACACCAAACACAACACACTTGAATCACTCTGAAACCCACGCAGAACACCCGGAAACAGCCAGATCACACGCAAAAACACTGAAACACAACACACTTGAATCACTCTGAAACCCACGCATAACACCAGGAAACAGCCAGATCACACGCAAAACACCGGAAACACAACACACTTTAATCACTCTGAAACCCACGCAGAACACCCGGAAACAGCCAGATCACACGCAAAAAACACCGAAGCACAACACACTTAAATCACTCTGAAACACACTTGAATCACTCTGAAACCCACGCAGAACACCCGGAAACAGCCAGATCACACGCAAAAACTCCGGAAACACAACACGCTTGAATCACTCTGAAACCCACGCAGAACACCTGGAAACAGCCAGATCACACGCAAAAACACCGGAAACACAACACACTTAAATCACTCTGAAACCCACGCAGAACACCCGGAAACAGCCAGATCACACGCAAAAACACCGGAAACACAACCCACTTGAATCACTCTGAAACCCACGCAGAACACTGAGACAGCCAGATCACACGCAAAAACACCGAAACACAAATCACAGAGGCAACCACAGGCAGAAACCACAAGCGAACACACACCAAACACGTGTCGGGAAATCACAGGCAACACACAAGGTCCACAAGTGAGAACACAAACGCCCAAGAGCACGACGAAAACACAGGTGCAAGCGATGTTGGGGCGCAGCAGGAGGGTCACGACCTTCTCTCAGCAGAGGTCGGGTGTGAATGAAGCAGAGGTCGAGAGAGAGAGAGAGAGAGAGAGAGAGAGAGAGAGAGAGAGAGAGAGAGAGAGAGAGAGAGAGAGAGAGAGAGAGAGAGAGAGAGAGAGAGAGAGAGAGAGAGAGAGAGAGAGAGAGAGAGAGAGAGAGAGAGAGAGAGAGAGAGAGAGAGAGAGAGAGAGAGAGAGAGAGAGAGAGAGATCTGACTTTAGTGATGTATAGGGGTAGGAAGGGGAGGGAAGGAAGGCAAAGAATTGGGGATAAACATGAGGAAAGAAGAATGCAAATCACGCCTCTGTCTGGGGATTTTTTTACCAAGTTAGCACACACACCCTCCTTCAAGGGGGCGAGAGTATATTATCTGTGTGTGTGTGTGTGTGTGTGTGTGTGTGTGTGTGTGTGTGTGTGTGTGTGTGTGTGTGTGTGTGTGTGTGTGTGTGTGTGTGTGACAAAGCCTTGGTGCTGTATAAAAAAAGAAAAACTAGAACGGAAAAGGCGTGAAAAATAAGAAAAGTAATGTTTAAGCCAAAAATGTAAGAATAAGGAAAATGTAGACCAGATGACAATGTTAATAGACAATTGCAAAAGTTAATGAAGGCAGATAACACTGGCAGACAAATAACAAAGCAGATTGAAAACACTGAAAAATCAGAACAAGATGTTTAAATAAGAAGAAGGAAAGCAATGGGAAAGAGGATGAAATAAGAAGAAGGAAAGTAATGCAAAAAAAGATGTATAAAGTTAAGGGAAAAGAATAAAATGAAGGAAAAATTAAAGAAAAGAAGTGTAAGAAAGAAAGAAACCATATCTATTTATCTGAATAGCTTAATACTTAACAAAATAAATAGGAACTCAGGAAGATGAGAAATCACAGACAAAAAAAAAAAAAGCACAGGAGAAAAGAGATAAGACAAGAACAAAAAGAACAAAAGAAGAAGATAAGACAGAACAATGGCAGGTAAAGAGTGGAGGGAGCAAGGTGGCTCAGGTCCCGGACTTAATTCTTAAAAATAGAAGAGTACTCGCCGGTGTGGACTGAAATCGATGGAGAAAATAACAGGCTTAGTTGACGGGGGGAGGAAGGGGGCAAGGGGAAAGGAAAGGGGGAATGAGTAGGAGGGTTAGAGAGAGAGAGAGAGAGAGAGAGAGAGAGAGAGAGAGAGAGAGATTGAGAGAGAGAGAGAATGCGAGAGAGAGAGAGAGAGAGAGAGAGAGAGAGAGAGAGAGAATGCGAGAGAGAGAGAGAGAGAGAGAGAGAGAGAGAGAGAGAGAGAGAGAGAGAGAGAGAGAGAGAGAGAGAGAGAGAGAGAGAGAGAGAGAGAGAGAGAGAGAGAGAGAGAGAGAGAGAGAGAGAGAGAGAGAGAGAGAGAGAGACCTAGATACAGAGAGAGAGACAGAGAGAGAGAGAGAGAGAGATAGAGAGAGAGAGAGAGAGAGAGAGAGAGAGAGAGAGAGAGAGAGAGAGAGAGAGAGAGAGAGAGAGAGAGAGAGAGAGAGAGAGAGAGAGAGAGAGAGAGAGAGAGAGAGAGAGAGAGAGAGAGAGAGAGAGAGAGAGAGAGAGAGAGAGAGAGAGAGAGATTTATATAGAAAATCAGACCACACAGACCCCATGGTCCAGACTTGGTGGTCTGTCCTTAAACCTAAGTGATTTTACATTAATCAGAAGACTCCAAAACGTTGCACTTTTACTCTAGTTGATATTAAGTTGAAGGAAGTGACGGTCGAGCTTATTTTTGAAGGAGTCAATCGTGTTACACTGGACCACTGATGGTGGAAGCTTATTCCATTCTCGCACTACAACGTTGGTGAAGAAAAAAAATTTGCAGTCTGAATTTATTTGTCTACATCTGAGTTTTACGCCATTGTTCCTCGTGCGCAGACTGTCATCGATCATAAACAATGTTGATTTGTCTACATTCGTGAAACCATTAAGTATTTTAAAACATTCGATCAGTTTTCCTCGGAGGCGACGTTTCTCAAGAGAGAACATGTTAAGGGTAGAAAGCCTTTCTTCGTAGGATTTGTTGCGCCAGGAAGGGATCATTTTCGTTGCCCGACGCTGAACACCTGCTAATTTAGCAATATCCTTTGCATGGTGGGGGACCAAACTGTACCGCATATTCCAAGTGGGGTCTAACTAAACTGTTGTAGAGCGGGAGTATTACATCTTTATTCTTGAATACAAAGTTTCTTTTAATGAAGCCCAACATTCTGTTCGCTTTATTTGCTACATCGATGCATTGCTGTGAGAATTTGAGGTTTGACGCGATTTTGACCCCCAAGTCTTTGACGCATTGAACGCTTTGAGTTTAACGTCATGCATTTCGTATTCGAACTTTATTCGTTCCAACTTGAAGGATCTGGCACTTGGTTCACGTTAAAGGGGATCTCCCATCTATCCGACTATATATATATATATATATATATATATATATATATATATATATATATATATATATATATATATATATATATGTATGGAAGTGTAGCCCAAGTGAAGTGACGATAAGCATCCTTGTACTGGACCCTGAACCTTTTTAAACACACACACACACACACACACACACACACACACACACACACACACACACACACACGCACACACACACACACACACATCATTGGCTGGCCGCCGCCACACACACCAAACCATGTACCAAAATTCCTGCCGCCGTGTGTGTGTGTGTGTGTGTGTGTGTGTGTGTGTGCTTTTTCTTCGACTTCCTCCCTGTTCTACAAACGACCGCGTGGCGGAGGAAGACCTGAGGATTTTTTCCTGCCCGTCGGCGTTCCGGAGGCCATTCTGTTTTCAATCCCTGAGCTGACGAAAGCTGCTTTCGCCGCCAAACGGTAATTATTTTTATGATTATCTTCACAAGCAAACAACTATGAAGTTCTTTCCTTGCTTGACGCCCGCCATCATCCTGGGATGATGGCTGGCTGCCGGCAGCCGGTCAGCCGGTTTAGCCAGCCGGCCAGCAGCTGGTCGGGAGGTTTTTTTTTTTTTTTTTTTTTTACGTTGTTGCCTGGCTGCGCCAGCAGGCATCTTCCCGGTAAAGCCTGATGGTCGGCCCAAGGCTTCTTCCAGGTGGGGGGCTCGATGGTCGGCCCAGCCCGTTCTGGCGCAGGCGAGTGTTTTATAGTGTTCATCTGGTATTGGCTCGATGCTGCCCCCGGAACTCAAGGTTCTTGATTCGCCGGACGGCTTCCCTCAGAGTCCGCGGATGGGTGGTCTTCTGTGGACAGCATGTGGGTAGTTTTTCAGCCACTCGGCGGTGACTGAAAACTGGAGTGGTAGCGTGTGATTCGAACCCGCGTCGTCCATCACGCGGTGAATGTGAGCCCAGTACGCCACCACCCACGCCAATCGCCTACCCAGCTGCTGGCCGGTTGGCTGACTGGCTGACCGGCTGTCCGGTTGACCGGCCATCATCCTGGGGATGATGGCGAGCGTCCAAGCAAGGAAGACCTTCATAGTTGTTGCCAGTAGATGATATTAAAATAATTACGGTTTCGTGGCAGGAGAAACAGCTTTCGTCAGCTCAGGGATTTCGAAACAGAATGGCTCTGGAACGCCGGGACGGGCAGGGTAGTGGAATCTCCTCGGTCTTCCTCCGCCGTAGGATCCGTTTTTGGTAGAACAGGGAGAGTCGAACGCAAAGAAAGCACACACACACACACACACACACACACACGATGGCGAGGAATTGTGAAGCTCCAATGGCTCCCAAAGGACATGGTGTCTTACCCTATTCTTGAGAAGGCACAATACACCTCTTGGAAGAAAATAAGACGAGATGAGGGGGGAACTCAAAGATTTCCCAAAATGCCTGGGATCTTGGAGAAGATGGAACACAAGTTTGCAAAATGGCGCTGAATGACAGTATCAAGATCGTGGAAAAGGAAAAAAGTCTTTGATAATAGATAAATCACAATAAGACAGTTTAAAAGACTATGGAAACTGACCCACAGCCCAACGGAAATGTATCAAAAGATTACGGAAAAAAGCAGCAAAAACTAGAGAGCAAAACTGACGCAAACCTACCCAATACTATCGGTCTCAATGAGATGGTGGACGTGGAATGAAGAGGCAAAATGAACAATGAGGAAGTTGAAAGTTATAAAGAAGCGAAGCAACAGTACTGCTCTACATCGATATCAAATATATCTGTCAGCAATAAAACGAATCAATTATTAAAAACAAGAGAAAGAAGAAAACTACCTTAGAGAAGTTCGGGTTAGGGAAACATGTGAAAGCAAGAACGATACACGGGATAAGAGCGACGACGCCAGAAAAAAAGTAGAATTTAATAGAGAAACCGCGCCGAGAGATTCTTCCCCGGCAATAAAACGAACAAATGTTAGCAACAGAAAGAAGAAACTGTCACAGGAAACGGCTGAAGAGACATCTGTGGAGACTAAGAACGTAACAGAAAATACATGGTCCTCTGATGCCGCAGGAAACGATGAGGAAAACAAAGGAGATTCCTGCCAGCCAATGAAACAATGAAATTAGGTAGTAACAAAGAAAGGCACAGCATCTTCAGTAAGCTACTTCCTTGATTAATATCTGTGGAGAGAGGAAAATGCTTCAGAAAATATGATGGACTCAGAAAAATAGAATGAATAGAAAAAACAAAGGGAGATTCTGCCCTGGCAATAAACCAATGAAATTATTTCTGTAACAGAGAAAGAAGAAAGACTACCTTCACAGAAAAGCATTTCGATGACATCTGTGGAGGAGAGTAGAAATGCTTCATAAAATGGCGAAGGACCTCTGGTAGTACAACGAACAGAGAAAACAAAGGAGATTCTGCCCGGCAATGAAACGAATGAAGTTGTTGTAACAGAGAAAGAAGAAAAACTACCTTCACATGAAACCATCAAGGAAACATCTGTGGAGAGTAGGAATGTTACAGAAAATGGCGATGGGCCTCTGGTAGTTGACCGAACAGGGAAAATAATGGAGATTCTGCCCGGCAATGAAACGAATGAAGTTGTTGTAACAAAGAAAGAAGAAAAACTACCTTCACATGAAACCACCAAGGAAACATCGGTGGAGAGTAGGAATGTTACAGAAAATGGCGGTGGACCTCTGGTAGTTGACCGAACAGAGAAAACAAAGGAGATTCTGCCCGGCAATGAAACGAATGAAGTTGTTGTAACAGAGAAGGAAGAAAAACTACCTTCACATGAAACCACCAAGGAAACATCGGTGGAGAGTAGGAATGTTACAGAGAATGGCGATGGACCTCTGGTAGTAGACCGAACAGAGAAAACAAAGGAGATTCTGCCCGGCAATGTAACGAATGAAGTCGTAGTAACAGAGAAGGAAGAAATACTACCTTCACGGGAAACTGCTGTGACGCCACCGAAGGTTGTTAAAAAGATTAGGAGAAGGAAAGCTTGTAGGTGTGACTCGTTGTTGACCCTTTCGGTGGTAACAGAAGAATTAATTGAAAGAATTGCTCGTGTTGTATTGAAGGAAATGACAACAGAGTAGTGATAGTGTGTTACTGTTTCTCTTATCAATTTCTTTGAAAAAAATAAAAATAAAAATAAATATTAAAGAGGTCAGGAGGCCGTGAACCATTCAAATATGTCACTTATGAACACGGTGATTGCGGCCCCGGTTTAGACTCGAGAGAGTTGTGTTTCTTTTAAGAGTGTACACACACAGTGCCGGTTTGTGTCCGGCCCTGAGTATCACAGCAGTTAGTGGCGTCCATCGTTCCTCCATTGTCCTCGAATTTTACGGTTCTCGCGATTAATTTGCCAGATTTTGCACCACATATCGCGCCTTTTGTTGGGTATATTTTTGTGTGTGAGCGTTACCGAGAGAGAGAGAGAGAGAGAGAGAGAGAGAGAGAGAGAGAGAGAGAGAGAGAGAGAGAGAGAGAGAGAGAGAGAGAGAGAGAGAGAGAGAGAGAGAGAGAGAGAGAGAGAGAGAGAGAGAGAGAGAGAGAGAGAGAGAGAGAGAGAGAGAGAGAGAGAATAAAGAAAGCATAAGCGTGCGTGATACAACAAGCAAAGCAGAAACAGTTTGATGAGGATAATACACAAAAAATATTGATAAGATAAGAACTTGTAAAAGAGATAAAAGGTTTTAGAAACTATGAGCTTCAGAGAGAGAGAGAGAGAGAGAGAGAGAGAGAGAGAGAGAGAGAGAGAGAGAGAGAGAGAGAGAGAGAGAGAGAGAGAGAGAGAGAGAGAGAGAGAGAGAGACTGCATTTCCGATTACTTTCCTATACCATCATTTATCTTTCCTTTTTTAAACCAATTTTTCTCCGCTCCAACACAATCCCATTCTCTCCTAACCTGACCTTCTCCTCCTCTCCTTTTTCCTCTCCTACCTCTCTCTCCTCACCTTTTCTCCTCCTCCTCTTCTCTCCAGCTACCCTCCCCCCCTGACGACCTCACCGCAGCTGCACGTCAACGCGCTCGTTTCCGTCTTGCCTCGCCCATATCAATGACGCCTCATGGGGTGTGGCCTGCATGCAACAACACATGTTGGTTTGTTTTCCTAGATACACATTTTTGCCCAGAGATTTGACCTGACGACCTCACCGCAGCTGCGTACTTTGTTATCGTCTTAACGCGCCTAATTGTTTCCGTCTTGCCTCGCCCATATCTTCACCATGACGTCCCTCAAGCGTTGTTCTGGGTGTGGCCTTCGCATGGCCAAGCAGTACTTTCTTTCCAAGGACGTTTGTAGGTTCTGCGTTAAGACTCAGAAGGATAATCAGAGGATCATAGAGTTAGAGAATAGGGTTACGACTCTCGCCGCCCAGGTAAACTTACTAGTTAGTGCAGCAGCAACAAGCCCCGCCTCCATCTCTTCCCCTTCCTCTTCCTCTTCCTCTTCCTCTTCTTCCTCGTCCTCCTCCCCTCCAGTATTGTCTTCTACCACACAGCAGCCCCTCCCATCCTCCTCCTCCTCCTCCTCGACCATCTCCGCTCTCCCCGCTTCCCACCCCTCCTTCTCCTCTTCTTCCTCCTCTTCCTCCTCCTCCTCCTCGCCTTCCTCTTCCGTCCCCCCTCTCCCCTCTCCCCGCCCACCCTCCTCCTCCTCCTCTCCCTCTTTCTCCTCCTTGTCCTCCGCCTCTTCGCTCGTCCCTCCCTCCCACACCTGTCCTTCACCTTCCCTTTCCCCCTCTTCCTCCTCCCTCTCCTCGTCCGTTCCTCCCTCCCCCACCTCACTCTCCTTTCACCTCCTCCTCCTCCTCCTCCTCCCCCTCTACCTCCTCCTCCTCCTCCTCCGCCCCCTATTCCTCGCCTTCCTCTTCCGTCTCCCCTCTCCCCTCCTCCCGCCCACTCTCCTCCTCCTCCTCCTCCTCCTCCTCTCCCTCTTTCTCCCCCTTGTCCTCCGCCTCCTCAATCGTCCCTCCCTCCAACACCTGTCCCATACCTTCCCTTTCCCACTCAACCTCCTCCCTCTCCTCGTCCGTTCCTCCCTCCACCACCTCACCCTCCCTTTCTCCTACTCCTTCCTCCTTCTCCTCCTCCTCCTCCTCCTCCTCCTCCTCCTCCTCCACCTCCACATCCTTTCCACCTTCCACCTCTTCCACAATTTCTCCTCGTTCTTCACAGCAGGTCCCTCCCCTCCCTTCCCGCTCTCCCCTCCCCCCTTCACCCACCCCTCCTGGCCCCTCTTCCGACCGTCGGGTTCTTGTTGTTGGTGATAGTCAGGTTCGTTATGTTGACAGGTATTTTTGCTCCAAGGATAAGAACAGGACGAGGGTGTGTTTCCCAGGGGCAGGGGTGGGCCATATATCAGACAGGATTGAGGCGTGTATGGCAAGCGAGGGATCGAACCCCATTGTCTTTCTCAGCTGTGGCGGAAACGACGTTTCTCGTGTGCCAAGCGAGGACCTTATCAGGCGTTTTAGAGAATTGTTAGGCAGGATACGTGACGCTGGTGGGTCGCCAGTAGTGTGTGGCGTCCTGCCAAGGAGGGGCGTTGGCGATGGATGGCTGTCCAGGGCGATAGCAGTGAACAGCAGACTTGCTGAGCACTGCGGGCGCAATGGGTGGCTGTTCGTCGACAATTGGGACCTCTTCTTTGGCAACGACGCCCCCTACGCCCGTGACGGGATACACTTGACGTTCAAGGGTGTTGAGGCTCTCTCAGACTCCCTTGAGCGAGCAATTGGTACCCTGAGGGATTTTTTAGTATAGGCGAGGGGGGGAGGAGTAATGGGAGCAATGGGAGGAGTAATGGGAGGGGACATCTAGCTCATAATACAATCAGGCAGCTTAGAAGGGGAGTAACAGAGGACGGGCTAAGAATCTTCTATACTAACAGCAGGAGCCTCAGAAACAAGATAGACTTACTAAGGGGTGAAGCTTGTTCAGAAAATTTTGACATAATAGTGATCACTGAGACATGGATAGACACTGCTAATAGAAATTTTAGATCAGAATTTGAAATAACGGGTTATCAGATGTTTCACAAAGACAGAAGGGGCAGAAAGGGAGGTGGAGTTGCGCTATATGTTAAAGACTCACTTAAATGTTTAGTTAACAATTCATGGATTCAGAATCAGTTTGGGTGGACGTTTACAAAGGGAAAGAAAAACTAACTCTAGGAGTTCTGTACAGGCCACCCAACCTTAACAGGCAGGACACGAGTATATTACTACAGGAGATTGGCAGGGCGAGTATGAGTAGAAATGTCTGCGTAATGGGGGACTTTAATTATAGGAATATAGACTGGGAAGACCTAGTGGGTGACCTGGAAGCCGAGGAATTTCTTGAAGTTATACAAGATAATTTCCTTAAGCAGGTAGTTACTGAGCCTACCAGAGGAGATAACATATTAGACTTAGTCCTAACCAATAATGGGAACTTGCTACGTGAGTTGGAGGTGGGCGGAGAGTTAGGAAATAGTGACCACAGAACGGTTCGTTTTAGCTTAGACTGGGCGGTAACCCGCGAACCAAACCCAGTGTTAGTGCCAGATTTCAGAAGAGCAAATTACGAGGGGCTTCGAGGACATCTTGAAGGGGTAAGCTGGGATAATCTTGGGATTCATGAGGGCCAGAACTGCGGATTGGAGAGCCAGGAGAACCAGGTAGAAATGTTTTACAATAATTTGGTTAGAGTAATAGTAGAGGGGCAAGGACAGCATATACCACAGCGAACACTTAGAAAAGAAAACAATGGTCCTAAGTGGATGACTCG
Organism: Eriocheir sinensis; assembly: GCF_024679095.1. Taxonomy (NCBI): domain Eukaryota; kingdom Metazoa; phylum Arthropoda; class Malacostraca; order Decapoda; family Varunidae; genus Eriocheir; species Eriocheir sinensis. Next base: position 592,162 of record NC_066547.1, on the reverse strand, counting down.
TGGACTAAAACACGAGATTGGGTTAAAGAAGGGAGTTTATCAGAAAATAAAGAATGGGGAAACACATCTCAGGGGTCGGTACGTCGAACTATCTAGATTAGTTAAGAAAAACACCAGGATAGCAAAAAGGAACTATGAGATCAAAGTAGCAAATGAGGCGAAAAGTAATCCTAAGGGCTTCTTTCAGATGTATAGAACAAAAACACGGGAGAAAATTGGACCGCTGAAAGCAAACACAGGGGAGCTAGTAGAAAATTACGAAAATATGAGCACATTGTTGAACGACTACTTCCTTTCAGTATTCACACAGGAGGATCGAACGACTATACCGGAAAGAGTTCAGGTGTACGAGGGCGGGGATGGCGATAAATTGAGGGATATAATCATTACCAGGCAAGTAGTTCAGGATGAGATAGATAAGCTTAAGAAGAACAAGTCGCCAGGTCCTGACGGGATATTTCCGAGGGTATTAAAGGAATTGGGTGATGTACTCAGTGACCCACTAACCGACATCTTTAAGATGTCGGTAAATACTGGCTATGTGCCGAGCCTATGGAAAGTAGCTAATGTGACGCCGATTTTTAAAAATGGGGACAGGTCAGTTGCTTCAAACTATCGCCCAATTAGCTTAACATCGGTTATAGGCAAGATGCTGGAGTCCATAATAGCCAGGAACATTCGGGAGCATTTAGAGAAACATAGCTTAATTCACGACTCGCAGCATGGGTTCACAAAAGGTAGGTCATGCCTCACCAATCTCTTGTCCTTCTACAATAAAGTATCTGAGGCGGTTGACAGAGATGAAAATTATGATGTAATCTATCTTGATTTTAGTAAAGCGTTTGACAAAGTTCCTCACCAACGACTGTTGCTTAAATTACAGGCTCACGGAGTAGAGGGTAAAGTTGGCTCACGGAGTAGAGGGTAAAGTTTTGAACTGGGTCAAGGCGTGGCTTAGCAATAGGAAGCAAAGAGTGCAAATCAATGGTAAAAGATTTGACTGGGGATGTGTTACGAGTGGGGTCCCACAAGGTTCGGTATTAGGTCCACTTTTGTTTATTATTTATATCAATGACTTAGATACAGGAATTAGTAGTGATGTTAGTAAATTTGCAGATGATACCAAGATCGGTAGAGTAATTGAGTCGGATCAAGACGCTAGTATTCTCCAAGGTGAACTCAACAGATTGTATGACTGGCCGGATAAATGGCAGATGGAGTTCAATGTAGGGAAGTGCAGTATTCTGAGTGTAGGTAGGAACATCCCCTCACATAACTATTGCTTAAATGACACTCTCATAAGCAGGTCTGGGTGCGAGAGGGATTTAGGGGTCTTAGTGAGCTCTGATCTCCGTCCAAGGGCACAATGCATTCAAGCTAGAAATCGAGCTAATAGGGTACTGTGATTTATTTCAAGGAACGTAAGCAACAGAAGCCCCGAAGTCTTCCTCAAACTATATTTAGCATTAGTTAGACCTCATCTTGACTATGCGGTTCAGTTCTGGTCACCTAACTATAGAATGGATATCAAAATGTTAGAATCGGTGCAGAGGAGGATGACTAAGATGATTTAGGGGTTGAGAAACTTGCCATACGAGGAAAGACTCAAACAGTTAAACTTGCATTCTCTAGAAAGGCGAAGGGTGCGTGGAGACATGATCGAGGTTTATAAATGGATGAAGGGCTTTAATAAGGGAGACTTTCATAAGGTTTTGTTGGTAAGAGAACCGGGTAGGACACGAAGTAATGGGTTTAAACTGGATAAATTCAGATTCAACAGGGACATAGGCAAAAATTGGTTTACTAACAGGGTGGTGGATGAGTGGAATAGGCTTAGCAGTCATGTGGTGAGTGCCAATACAATTGTCACATTCAAAAATAGACTAGATAAATTCATGGACAGCGATATTAGGTGGGGTCAGATACACGGGAGCTTAGGGTCAAAGGAGCTGCCTTGTACAGGCCTACCGGCCTCTTGTAGAGTCCTGCGTTCTTATGTTCTTATGTTCTTAACTGCTCTCTCTCTCTCTATATATATATATATATATATATATATATATATATATATATATATATATATATATATATATATATATATATAATACAATGAGGGTATGACAGACAGCGGTAAATGCTGATTACATTCGTTTTAAGCCCATTAAAGCTCATCCTAGATTTTTGTATCAGACTCTAGATTACTATACTATGGAACAAAGAAGGACCTTGAAATTAAACAAAAGGTAGATGATGGGATAAAAACATGGCTGAACAGTAGGACGCATTCTTTAGGTGATGGCGAGCAGCTCGGCCAAGAGGCGCTCGAGGTTGATTCTGGAAACAGCGTTTTTTTCTTTAGATATCTACATTACGAATGACAATAATTTCAACTATGTGAATGAAATAATAAAGAATTATGGGCTTCTTAGAGTTGTCATGCTAAAGGTTCACTCAATGAACTCTTCAGATGATTAGAGTGAATGGAAAGAGGCACGTGCACCATATATAGTGTATTGTACGTCACAGAAGAGAAACAGCTGCATTGAAACCATATATTTCATGCCACTAGATATCATCATACTCTGCAAATTACATTCAAGAAAATTATTGCAAGGATACAGTGATACATAAACATAACACAATTACGCAATGCTCGGTAAACACATGACGACTTTTATATTACAGTAACCATACCTGCTAGTGAGTCAAACTGAGTGCGTGGAACAGAGAAAAAGTAAGGCAGGAGTATATCTATCCCTTCTTTCTCTCCTCCCTTCTTCCCTGCCTTGCCTTACCCAGTAGTGTGACCTTCAACACCTACAAATCCCAAAACCTCACCTCTCAACCCCTTAAATCCACTGGCTCCACCCTCACAACCTCACCCAGCGGCTAACTAACCTCGCCGCCTCCCCACCAGCCCACCTCACCTGTCAGCCCCACCCACCTCCACACTTCCCCCGTCTCCCCCGTCGGTAACTAGATTATATTTCGTGGTTTACGATCTGAGGTGCTCCAGGACTCCGATCTCTCTGATAAAGGTGATAGGGTCTATTAAAAGAGGGTGCTGGGTCGGCGAAGGTGTGACCCCCTGGTGGTTACGGCGAGAACTATAGCTGAGTGCCGCGGGCCTCGTGTGAGTGACGGAACCGTGTTATTTACGGGGCGCGGAGGCGAGGTGCGGCCCGCACTACATCTGTGGGCCTGAGATGATGAAAAAGGAAGGAGGAGGAAAGGGAGGAGAGAATATAATATAATACGTTTTTTGGTGGGAGGAAGAAAACTCATACGACAAGAATCAGAAAAAAAAAAATATAACAAACTGGCACATTCGCACGTTTCGTGACGAAAAGACTAAGAAAATAGTATGAAAGTATATATCTGCCTGTAATGGAAGCATACTCTATAGGTGCGCGTAGTCTCGAAGCTTATCTCCGACTCATTGGCCCTTGAGCCTGTAGTGGGAAAGAAAGGGGTAAGTGAAGATGAAGAAAATTACAATGAACAACAAATGGAAATTTCGAGGGATGAATAATAATCATCATCCAAGACATAGGAATGAAATAGAAAAAAGAAAAAAAAAATACGTATAATGAAGAATAGTTACTCTGAAAGACCTTTTGGGGGAACAAGAAGCCAACTTAACACAGGGGAGAGAAATTATGAAAGAAATGACGGACAGACAAAGAAAGAGTTTAGAAATAGACAAATTGCACGTTCAGATAAAAGTTTGGACATATTAATTTCACTTCCCGAATAGGTGACAAGGCTTGGCAGGGAGATAGGGGAGGAAACATGTGTCAGAAGTGAGGAGGGGAGGGAGAGGGAGAGGAAAAGACGACGGTGAGGATGGGTAATGGAGTACATGGGAGGAGAGAGAGGAAGGAGTGAATAGATAAAAATAACTTAGAAGATAAATAATGTGATAACTTGTCATATATCCTAGACCAGTGGTTCTCAGCTCGTTTCAGGTCGCGGACCACCAACCCAATAAAAGATATGTCGTGGACCATTTTTTTTTTTTTTGGTTTGAAATATATTTCTTCAAAACAATTTCAAGAAACTATATAAAATAATGGCCAGCTAACATATTAATCTGAGATATTTTTTTTTACAACAAAGGGGACAGCTCAAGGGTACAAACAAAGGAAACAATAATAAAAAAAAAGCCCGCTACTCTCTGCTCCTAAAAAGAATCCAAAGAGGTGGCCGAAAGAGGGGTAAATTTCGGGAGGAGAGGTGTCCTGATACCCTCCTCTTGAAAGAGTTCAAGTCGTAGACAGGAGGAAATACAGATGAAGGAAGATTGTTCCAGAGTTTACCAGCGTGAGGGATGAAATAGTGAAGATGCTGGTTAACTCGTGCGTAAGGAATTTGGACAGTAAAGGGATGAGCTTTAGAAGAAAGTCGTGTGCAGCGTGGCCGCGGGAGGGGGGGAGGCATGCAGTTAGCAAGTTCAGAAGAGCAGTCAGCGTGAAAATAACGATAGAAAATAGAAAGAGAGGCAATATGGCGGCGGAATTAAAGAGGTAGAAGACTATCAGTAAGAGGAGGAGAGCTGATGAGACGAAGAGCCTTAGACTCCACTCTGTCCAGGAGAGCTGTGTTAGTGGAGCCCCCCCCCCCACACGTGAGATGCATACTCCATACGAGGGCGGACAAGGCTCCTGTATATGGATAGCAACTGTGCGGGGGAGAAGAACTGGCGGAAACGATACAGAACGCCCAACCTCGAGGAAGCTGATTTAGTGAGAGAGGAGATGTGAAGTTTCCAGTTAAGATTTTGAGTTAAGGATAGACCGAGGATGTTTAGTGCTGAAGATGGTGACAGCTGAGTGTTGTCGAAGAATAGGGGGTAGGTGTTTGGAAGATTGTGTCGAGTTGATAGGTGGAGAAATTGGGTTTTTGAGGCATTGAAGGACACAAGGTTCGTTTTACCCCAATCGGAAATGATAGCAAGGTCTGAGGTTAGGCGTTCTGCAGCCTCCAGCCTGGAGTCATGTAATTCCTGTTGAGAAGGTCATCTGTTGAAAGACGTTGAATAACGCAGATTGGAGTCATCAGCGTATGAGTGGATAGGACAGTTTGTTATGGAAAGAAGATCATTGATGAATAATAGGAAGAGAGTGGGTGATAGAACAGAGCCCTGTGGAACACAACTGTTGATAGGTTTAGGGGAAGAACAGTGACCGTCTACCACGGCAGAGAAAAAACGGCTGGAAAGGAAACAGGAGATAAAGGAACAGAGAGAGGGATAGAATCCGAAAGAGGGCAGTTTAGAAAGCAAAGACTTATGCCAGACTCTATCGAAGGCTTTCGATATGTCTAGCGCAAGTGAGAAAATTTCACCAAAACGGCTAAGAGAGGATGACCAAGAATCAGTTAAGAGAGGAAGAAGATCGCCAGTAGAACGCCCCTTGCGGAACCCATACTGGCGATCAGATAGAAGGTCAGAAAAAGAAAGGTGCTTTTGAATCTTCCTGTTAAGGATTGATTCAAAAGCTTTAGATAGACAGGAAAGTAAAGCCATAGGGCCGTAGTTTGAGGAATCGGAACGGTCACCCTTCTTAGGCACAGGCTGTACGAAGGCGTACTTCCAGCAGGAAGGAAAGGTAGATGTTGACAGGCAGAGGCGAAAGAGTTTGACCAGGCAGGGTGTCTGCACGGAAGCGCAGTTTTTAAGGACAATAGGAGGCCCTCCATCAGGTCCATAAGCTTCTGAGAGTTGAGGCAAACATAATTTCCTGGAAATTTATGCATACGTATCTATCATTTTGGCGTGAAATTTATTTATAACAAACAGGATTTTGAAATTATGGACGAGTACACAAGTAATCAACACTATCCTTCTAAATTTGATGAATTATTTTCCTTGCAACCAGACTTAAGGATTCTCTTCTCACTGACAAGCTTTTCAGTGTTAGGATACAGGACGAATAATACAACCAATCAGCTCAGCAGTTCGGTGGCTACTAGGTACAGCACTTTGCGACAGTGTAATATGTAGCCGCGCGGCAGCTGCAAGGAATCAACGAGATGGCTCGTTACTTCTACTCGTACAGGAAATCATGGATATTCGTTTTATAATAGATTAAATTTAGAAACTGAAAGTGATATATATATATATATATATATATATATATATATATATATATATATATATATATATATATATATATATATATATATATATATATATATATATATATATATATATATATATATATATATATATATATATACTTAGGAGTTACAACTTAAAGGTTGCCAATACATTTCTTAAATATTAATAATATAGTAAAATGAGTGGTTAATTATTTATCTTGATTAAATCGTTCGCACTGAACTTTCAATATAATTTGAAATTTAGTACACTCATTTTCCAGTTTATTACCAAATACAGTGGACATCCTGTGGACCTTCCAAAAAGTCACCATGAACCACCAGTGGTCCATGGACCACCATTTCTACTACCACCATCTACTACTACCACTACTACTATAGTCTGACTTGGCCAAACGTGCGGTTGGGGGGGGAGGGGGGTTCAGCGTAGGGGGATCCCCTTGTACAGCTTTGCCGCATGTCTCCTGGCCCGAGATGTAGAAATGTTCTAATATACGTAAAACCAAGGCAAATATGATCAGCAAATATGCATACATATCTAATCTTAGTATTATAACGTATGAAAGAACAGTTAACTTATAATGGATAAGATATTTCTAAGAATATAAAGAAACGTGGCATATATATTTTACAGTGTTGCTAAAAAATGCTATATATATTATTAAGTTTCCCTTTCGTTTTGGGATGTGTAAGTAGTTTCACAATTATATTTACATTATATCTTGAAGGAATGTACGATAAAATAAGCTGACACAAGTAAGAAAAAAGAAAAAAAAAACATTCAAATCCTCGTGGTGGTAACGCCACCAGAGAGAGAGGCAACCAACGTGGGGTTAAAAATGTGGCAACGCTGTACTCCCGGTTGTTCCTCATAGGGCACCGACACATCGGCACTTCAAGGTGAGTCTTACTATACTACCACTACCACTACTACTACTACTACCACTACTACTGCTACTACTGCTACTACTACTACTACTACTACTGATAATGATAATAATAATAAAAAAATGATAAAGATGGTCATGTTCTCATCATGATAATTATCATCATTATCTGCATAAATACCGTTATTTATTATCATTATTTCTTACTATTATTATTATTATTATATTATTATTATTATTATTATTATTATTATTATTATTATTATTATTATTATTATTATTATTATTATTATTATCATCATCATCATCATTATCATCATTGTTATTATCATCATTATTATTACAATTATTATTATTATTATTATTATTATTATTATTATTATTATTATTATTATTATTATTATTATTATTATTATCATAACTATTATATACATTATTATTTCAGTTTTTACTTATATTTTCTAAATATATTATTAATGATAAAATAAAATATAAAAAAAACCGCGATATAGATATTGCTTTTTGCTGCAGTTTTTAGCAGGTAACTGGAAAAAGAGGGGGTACGTGCATATAATTTGCAGGAAACAACGAAATGTTATTGAAAAATAAAATTGTTTGTTCAAGTAAAATACAAACTTAAACAACAAAAGGAAACACTGAACAGGTTGCTGAACTAACGGGAAGACTATGCTGTACTTGGACTCCTAATGGAAGAGGTTAGGTTTTTGAAGGACGGGAGGAGTAAGGCTAGATGGAGAAGATGGAAAACAAAGAATGACGGCAATTATCTGCTTATTACTGGCGGGGGAGGTAGGAAAGGATGAGAAGGGAAAGGATGAGGAGGTGGTAGAGGCTCACATAATAGGGATAGAAGTTCGTACTCAAAATAAGTGTGTATGTGTGTGTGTGTGTGTGTGTGTGTGTGTGTGTGTGCGTGCGTGTGTGTGTGTGTGGAGAGAGAGAGAGAGAGAGAGAGAGAGAGAGAGAGAGAGAGAGAGAGAGAGAGAGAGAGAGAGAGAGATAGAGAGAAATAGAGAGAGAGAGAGAGAGAGAGAGAGAGAGAGAGAGAGAGAGAGAGAGAGAGAGAGAGAGAGAGAGAGAGAGAGAGAGAGAGAGAGAGAGAGAGAGAGAGAGAGAGAGAGAGAGAGAGAGAGAGAGAGAGAGAGAGAGAGAGAGAGAGAGAGAGAGAGAGAGAGAGAGAGAGAGAGAGAGAGAGAGAGAGAGAGAGAGAAGGGGGGTATAGAATGGGGAAGGGTATATGATTAGGATTCTGAGGAAAGTAGAAAGTAAAAAAAAGTGGTACAGAGACTGGTAGCGAGGAATTTTTTGGATTGGAAAATGGGATAGATGGAGGATTGGTGGAGAGAGGCAACCTAGGTGATGATTATAAGACATGAGGGGAGGAAGGTAGAGTGGTAGAGTGAGATGGGGCAGGAAAGACGAGTGAGGGGGGTTCAAAGTTACCAGGATGCTTCAGGAGGGTGGGGAGCATTTAAGATGAGGAGGATGAGGTGTGTAAGAATAAAAAGACGAGGAGGGGGAAAAGGAGACAGAAGGTGTGAGGGAGAAAAAGGAAACAAGGACGGTAATAAGGACGGGACAGGATAGAGGTAATAATAGGTGAAAAAAATATAAGAAAGCCAGGAATTAGGAGTTTACGAACGATACAAGTGGAGGAGGAGGTAAGGAAT
>NC_066547.1:555967-578467 GCF_024679095.1 Eriocheir sinensis | reverse complement strand
GAGAGAGAGAGAGAGAGAGAGAGAGAGAGAGAGAGAGAGAGAGAGAGAGAGAGAGAGAGAGAGAGAGAGAGAGAGAGAGAGAGAGAGAGAGAGAGAGAGAGAGAGAGAGAGAGAGAGAGAGAGAGAGAGAGAGAGAGAGAATATTAGATTATCCGCCTGTTAAAAGTTTTTGCTTCCATTGACGGAAAACAGCTGGAAATAAAGAGGCCAAAGCGTTCAGACAGCAACAACGGAGTAGCTATTGCTCTGTAATTAAGACTCGGGCCAATCAATATCCGTCCCTCGGCCATAGTGCACTAACCACGCGTCCTCCGCACCATCCATTGTACAACTGTCCACTAATTTACAACATTCCAGGCGTGTCCAATTAATATTCGTTAATTACATGCGGCGTCTAAAACGTACGAAAAAAAAAGAGATTTGGTTCCGTAAACGGTAAGTCGGGGGAAGTAATTTTAATCAGTGCTTGAATATGGCTGAAATAATTATGTATAAGTGGCGTTAAATATTTCTTAAGATGGATCGTGATCAGGCGAGGGTAAAGAGGGACCGAAAATGAGGGATGCGATCATAAGATGAAGATATTTTGGGGGGGGTTGTGCGTGTATAAGTAAACCCGCTTCTTCCATTGCATTTTTTCAAAAACGTTTTCCAACCATTTCGTCCATGCACCGCTCATTTCGCCTCGGGTATCATTATTTAGCGTCTCTATGAAGGTACTTTCAGGTGCTCAGATCGCCACGACGACCAGCGGCCGCCACAACACTCACAGCCCCTCTCACAGACAGCAGAACATCCTGTTATTTTTAGCACTAGAAAATGCAAATCCTCCCTTCTATATCTTTTTCTGCCGCCCTAACCTTAAGCTTACACTATAAAGTAGGCTTTGTGATATTTTGCCGACAATCCGACCTTCCAGAGATATCATTTTACGAATCCAAGTCTTAAATAAGGTTCTGTCAAGCAAGATGGCGGGCGAGGGTCATTCATCAGATGCAGCTGTGTCCCGACGGGGTGAGTGGCCTTGACTTCAGCTCATCAGTCCCTAACGCTTCTACAACATGCGCAACTTTTTGTTACACAAGAAAGTGAAAGTGTAAGGTAAAATATACCTAAAACATGGTATGTGTTTAGATATAGAAATGGTAAATAATATCGGCATTTTTATACACAAAACTGGCGGCGCGCGTTCGGACAGCTTTGATTGACTGACAATTATCCGGCCTAATAACCTTAATATTTGGTTGACGGTTTGCAGCAGCGTTTTGATTGGCCGCCGGTCACCAGGATATCAGCAACTACTGCAAAATAAGTTCTGACGTTACCTGAGCGGAGCGGGAGGGTTAAAGAGGGCGGGAGAAGCATATGGAAGAGCGGAGCGGAGGAAAGGAAAAGTTGGAAGGGTTCGAAAGCAGAGGAGGAGGAGAAGGTCGAAGAAAACGAAAGCAGGAAGAATAGCAAAAGTGGTAAGGGTGTGAGGAGGGAGTTGAAGGGAGAGGATGATAAGAATCTGATGGGCCGAGAGGAATGAGTAAAGGTAAAGAGCGGAAAGGGAGGAGTCAGGGGCAAAGGCACCGGCGGGAAGGAGAGGAGCTGGAAGAGTGTGGGGGAAGGGTGTCGCCGCCTTGCCCATGGGGGGGATAGTAACCTGCAGACTGCGTGTGTGTGTGTGTGTGTGTGTGTGTGTGTGTGTGTGTGTGTGTGTGTGTGTGTGTGTGTGTGTGTGTGTGTGTGTACTTAATTTTAATATGGCTATCAATTCTATAAGAATAGGTAGTGTAATTACCTATGCTTTAGAAATTTAAACAATACATGTGCGGTTACTTGCAATTCTGAACAATGATAGAAACGAGTTAGTTTTCCAATAAGTTATCTTTAATTACTGACAGTCCAGCACTAAAATAAAAACAAATGCTTTAAGAAAAGATACTAATGATGATAATGATAATAATACCAATATAATTAAATATCCAAGCCGATAATGAAACTGTTTAAATGGCGTCTTCAGATTGTCTTAGTCGGCCTATATGGAAGGATAAGACTAAAAATAGTATTATTAATATTAATAACGATAATGTTAACAATGACAATATTGATAAGAATATTATTACAAATAAAATTATAATGAAAAAATCAAATCGTATTATTAATAATTATTATTATTAAAATTTTCATTGTTATTATTATTATTTTCTTTTATTATTATTATTATTATTATTATTATTATTATTATTATTATTATTATTATTATTACTATTATTGCTATCATTAATAATATTATCATCATTCTTGTTATTTTACTACAAATAATGAAAAACAGCATCAGTGATAAAAACAACCATGATGGTTAAAAAAATAATGGTCAGAAAAAATAATAACATCAGTGATGATTTTAATAATAATAATAATAATAATAATAATAATAATAATAATAATAATGATAATAATATTAATAATAATATTTACAAAAATAATATTAGTAATCATAATAATAATATTAAGAATAAAATATTAATGATAATAATAATAATAATAATAATAATAATAATAATAATAATAATAATATAATAAAAATAATAATAATAATGATAATAATAATAATAATAATAATAGATAATTAATAAAAGTTAAATAAAATTACTTATGATGAGAGAGGATATTGTTTGGTGTGTATGGGTGTGTGCGCGCGTGTGCACGCTCCTGTGCGAGAGAGGGAAGGAGAGTGTGTTTGTGCTTACGTGTGTGTGTGTGTGTGTGTGTGTGTGTGTGTGTGTGTGTGTGTGTGTGTGTGTGTGTGTGTGTGTGTGTGTGCATGGTCCAGCCAAACACTGCCTCCCAGGGTCTGCGGTATACTCCTGCTGTCAAAGAGGCCATGAGGCACGTGATTACTGTTTATTTCAGTTTTGTTTAAGTATTAAAATACTCCCGAGTATAATAATCTATCAGCCATATTTTTCAGTCTTCAATATTTATGACGAGCTCACCTCTTCTTTTTGAAATACTACGAAGACCTGATGATCCTCTGACTAAAATATTTTCCTAAACAATATTCCTGATCACAGCTTTGTCTAAAATACTTACGAACTCATAATATACGTTTTGAAAAATATATATTTTCTTTGTCGTGAAATTTATATCTTCATCAGTCTCCCAAGCATGTGTTCCCGAGCGTAATGCTACTCCCTCCTTCACCTCCGCGCCTGGGACGGACATTAAATAGTTCCTTCCCCACTTGGTTCATATATAAAGTGTGAGGCCTAAAGTGGAGAGTGTTAGGGCAGATTACAATGCTTAGGGAAGACCCTGCAGGTGCTTAGCTTAGCGAGATAACCTTTTCTCTTGACGAACACTGACATCCACGCTGATACATCGTCATGTGTTCAGGCGGAGGCCCAGCGTCGTCGATGTTCAATCATCGCACGTGAGGAAGCCATTTTGATTTACCTTTATTATTTTCCACTTTGTTATTTTGCATCAGGATGTTATCTACATAATATTGTGCAAAGGGACCCATTATCAGCCTTCTACGGCTTGGCCAAAACTGATTTATAAATATTTTTTGTCGAACCTCTCTTCATGTTGTTCACGTTGTTTTCTTGATATTATTGTTGTTTTGCGGCTGTTTTTTTTTGTGACTGCTATTAATACTATTCTTCTTCTTCTTATTATTATTATTATTAATAATAATAATGTCGTTTTTAGTAGAAATATATCTTTATAATTATTTTATAATTATTTTATAATTATTTTATTATTATTATTATTATTATTATTATTATTATTATTATTATTATTATTATGTAATTTATATCAGAATTATATTATTATTATTATTATTATTATTATTATTACAATAATGATTATTATTATTATCTTTATTATTATTTCATTATTATTGCTAATTTAGTTTTTCTTAACTATATCATCAATTTTAATTAATTATATGCTTCATTTTCAATTCATAAGCATGCTGTCTGTTTTTCCTCATATTGTAATTTGAAATTTCTTCACTCGTTTTAAAATGCTCGTAGATTCAAAATTTCTTTGATGTTACATGGTGACGCGAATGAGGTTGTAAGTGGCCTCGCTGCCTGCTATGACGCTCGTGGCTTCACAGCGAGGCGGTGCTGCAGTGTCATCCCCGTCAGAGATCGAAAAATTGTTCAATACAAAACTATCTATCAGTGGAAGATGATACGCAAGTTATTGGAACTTCATAGACACTATCATTGTACCTTTATACAATCATTATTATTATTATTATTATTATGATGATGATGATGATGATGATGATGATGATGATGATGATGATGATGATGATGATGATGATGATGATGATGATGAAGATGATGATGATGATGATGACTGATTATTATTGTTATTATTGAGTGAAGGAGGAGGAAGGAAACACGGGTGTGACTGAGATGAGTATATTCCCGGGAATAAACTCATCTTCCTACTCCTTCGCTCAGCTTGTCGAAAATGTCCTTACATTATTATTATTATTATTATTATTATTATTATTATTATTATTATTATTATTATTATTATCACCAAAACATATTATAATTATTATTATTATTATTATTATTATTATTATTATTATTATTATTATTATTATTATTATTATTATTATTACTACTACTATTATTACTATTATAATAATTATTATTATTTTTACTATTATTACAATCATTATTGTATCATCATCATTACTATAATCATTTTCTTGATCTTTCTTATTCTCATTATTATTCTATTATTAGTGTCATTATCACTATTGTTTTTATTATTATTATTATTATTATTATTATTATTATTATTATTATTATTTATATTATAATAATAATAATAATAATAATAATAATAATAATAATAATAATAATAATAATAATAATAATAGTAATAGTAATAATTAGAATAATAGCAATAATAATAATATTAATATTATTATTATTATTATCATTAATTAAATTATTATTACTGTGATAATAACAATAATGGTAATAATAGTAATAATAATAATTATAATAATAATGATAATGATAATGATAATAATAATAATAATAATAATAATAATAATAATAATAATAATAATAATAATAATAATAATAAAAATAATAATAATAATAATAATAACAATAAATAATAAATAATAATAATAATTATAATGATAATAATAGCAATAATAATAATAGCAATTATAATAATGAAAAAAATAATGATAATAACAATTATTATTATTATTATCATTAATTAAATTATTATTACTGTGATAATAACAATAATGGTAATAATAGTAATAATAATAATAATAATAATAATAATAATAATAATAATAATAATAATAATAATAATAATAATGCTACTAGCATTGCAATTCAAATTATTGCTGTAACTACTACTACTTCTACTACTACTACTATTCCTTCTACTACTATACTAATTCTACTAGCAATGCAATGCATATTATTGCTACTACTACAACAACTACTACTACTACTACTACTACTACTACTACTGCTACTACTACCACTACCACTACTATTACTACTACTACTATTACTACTCATGACGTGTCAATGCGATAGTTATGCATCCAATCAAGTGATAAAAACGATATGTTTTTGACGGGAAATCACCCCATGACTTTTGTCCTTTTTTTCGACCTACCTACCTAAATACTGAAAGCGGTGATTACTTGAAATTCCTCTGCATTGCTCCATCTCTTCTCAAAGTTTAACGAGGTCTTCAATGGTATTTTGAGAAAATAAGATACCAGTCATGTGGCATCGTTGCATGTCTGGAAGGTACCATTTACAAAATGGCAGCGAAGAATGTATATATTTATAGGGCGAAGAAAATGCTTGTGTAGCACTAACTTTCCTGTTGCTGGTGTTGCCAACTAATTAGGTAGCTACATATTACGATATCGAGATATTAACAAATCAACAATTTCAAGAATTTTCCGGCTCTCTCTAAAACAAAAACACGGTACTTATATCCCCAAGTATCAATGTGCTTTTCATTTTACTATTTCACGTTGAAAATATGAAAGTAGCGGCAGACAAACACAAAACGACAATGTACAAAAAACACACTAAAGTACGCGTCGACGTTTGATTATTTTATTATTTTCCGACGCCGAACCCTCGAGACAAAAGAAAGGCAATATAAACGACAAACATTATTATCCGTTATATGCAGCACGGAACGAGGAAGAGGAAGGGAGGAAGAGGTAATAAAGATGATGGTAAAGGGAAGAGGACGGGGGTAGAAGGGAAAAAGGGGGGAGTAGGAGCAGTGATGCTAATGGTGGTGCAGGATGGGGTCAACTCACCTATCGCTTTGGGGATCGGAGGATGCCACACACACACATACGCCTCTACCTGTAGTCTTTATGCCTCATCCACGTCTCACCCTAGCTCAATAGCACACAGAGGTCCTGCAGATGTCTTAAGGAACACTGACAACACAAGAGGGGCTAACACATGGCTGTGAGCAGTGCAACACTAGCGTTCTCTCACGCGTTCTTGCCAACACTGGACGCTACTTTGAACCATGTGTCTCGAAAAGCGTCGAGGCAGGGTCCGAAGCATAATCATGAGACTAAGGGTTCCTGACATGGGCACTTATCGGAGATGATGCAAATTTCCCTCAAGGTAATCATGGGATATTTTATATTATGTCGAATGAAAATGAACCGCTGTTTATAATACTTATATAGTATAAAAAATAACCTCCCTCCAGCTACAACTTCCTTGGCCGCGCTCCAGCTGGTGGCCGTCCATTGCTTGATGCAGGACGGGGAGGGCAGGTCTAAATTTGTATTAAAAGTATTTGCCAAGCTAGTCAACACTTGGAGCTCCATCCTTCTTATTACAAAATGCCGGACGCGTGTGTTGCTTGCCGTGTGCATGGTATCAGTTTGCTGGTTAACGGGTAAACAGTGGGTGGGAGCGTGGTGCTGATTTGCTGTTGTTGTTGTTGGTGGTGGTGGTGGGGGTGGTGGTGGAAGTGTTGTTGTTGTTGTTGTTGTTGTTGCTGCTGCGGTTAGTGTAGTTGTCGTTACTACTCGTAGTTTTTAGTTTTGTTTTTGTTGTTTTCTGTTGGTATTGTTGATGATGTAGTGGCTGTTTCTCTCTCTCTCTCTCTCTCTCTCTCTCTCTCTCTCGTACTCAAACAATAAGCAAAAATTTCCTACAAAATTTAATCTACTGAGGCCGTTAAATTAAGGTAAGTTGTCATAAGAAAATTTCTCTCGCGTGACTTCTGCCAATCTTGCACAAAATGACTTCTAAGACGGTCTGATTACCCCAATATAACAGAAAACGTAACTGTTATTTTCAAGTTGTATTGTCTGGCGTCTGATATGGGACAATAACATGTGGTGGATATTCTTGAAAGGGAATCGCTAGCTTTTCTTTCTATTCTATTGGCAATACCCATTAAGGAGCGACCCGAAAGATTATTGCAAACAGGCACGCAGTGGTCTGTAAAGAGTGGATATACGATATGATAGCTTCCAAAACAACAAAATTACAGTAAATTTATACATATTATGTTTTAAACCAGCTTTATTCAACACATAGTGAAGAACACACAGTCGCTAATGAAAAAAATAAAAAAAATCTCATGAAATACCACAAAATAAAATAAAACAATATAAAACAAATAAATACAGGATAGCTGGAGGTCAAAATACGCACTTACTCATAGAAAATATATGATAAAAGATAAATATAAGTACGGGGAGAGAGAGAGAGAGAGAGAGAGAGAGAGAGAGAGAGAGAGAGAGAGAGAGAGAGAGAGAGAGAGAGAGAGAGAGAGAGAGAGAGAGAGAGAGAGAGAGAGAGAGAGAGAGAGAGAGAGAGAGAGAGCATGTACATGGCATGTGTTCCGTTGCTAATAGTAGAGAGGTGGGCAGAAAATCATATACCTGGTGACAAAAGTCGTAGAAAATAATTACGCGCTTGTTAAATGTGTTACCTGAACTTATATATCCTTGAGATAGTAATACGTCTGAAAATCAGCAGCCAGATAGATGTGAGATTCAGTGTGACTACCATTGATATCAGCGACCATAGAGTGACTAAGCAGGCAGTGAGTCATGCAGGGATGAGTGACCTGAGCTGAATGTGACCAGGAAGGGAGGCCGTGACCCGGCTAAGAGCTTCACACCTCGCCCGCGCCAGCTTCAGAGCAGGTATAATTACACAGGTGGAAAATTTATGTCTAATTATTGTCTGTACCAAATGCACTTAGGGAGAACCTTGTAATTATATTTCAATTATTGAGATAAATACAACGAAATGAGGCCCGGGGCGGTGCAAATGTTCGTAATAATCAGAGGTGCGCCGTGGCCGGTCACAATCATGTCCTGCATTTCAGTCCCCGAGTTTCCAATTAGCAGGGGGATGGGATGGGCATTATTAATAATTATGCTTCATGCCGCTGCTAATTACTGCTTAACAGCTACCAGGTGGCGAGGGTCGTGGCTAAAGCGAATAAAGAAGAGTTAATTACTTCCCTCATTTTTTCTTTCCTCCCTCTCTCTCTCTTTCTCGCTCTTTTTCTCTCTTTCTCTTTCGCTTCATCTCTCTCTGCTTTAATCTTGGTCAGCCGCGCCGCAGAGTCAGCCTGTGCCCAGGAAGAGGCAGGCAGGAATGACTACTCGGGGACAGAGGATGCAGACGGGTGGTAGATGTGGGGTGAGGACAAGGGGGAAGGCAAGGGAAAGCATAGAATAGGAGGGAGGGATGGAGTTAGGACAGGAGGGAGGAAGTGGTGAAGGGTACACAGGAGGAATAGATCGTGGACAGGTTGGATGAATTTGATGAATTAATTTGGAAAGAACAGATCGATGAAAAGTGAGGTGCCGTGAGGTAGACAAACAGATGAGAGATCCGGTTCAACTCTGGGCAAGATATGTCGGATTATTTTATATATACTTGTGCCTAATCGGCAATGAAAATCCACATGAAAATAAGCAAGAACAAAAGAACAAAAACTACATGCTTCTTAGATTCTTTTCATCTTTTGCTTGCAATCCATTTGATACATTTGAAAATCAGTCATGAGCAACTTGAACGCACAAACGTACTAACATTTAAAACATAATTTTTATTACGAAAATAAATACAAAATATGTACTTGAAATATAGACATGATATGTAGATACAAATATATGCAAAATACTTATTCAAGTGTTATATGCGATATTCCTAAGTGCATTTCTATGTCACGGAATAGGTATTCATCCATAAGTACAATTCCTAAGGTGCATCTTGTACTCAGGTGAAAAGAGAAATTATATTTCAACAAACAAAAAACATGAATGCAAATTTCATTGTTAGGATCTCTTAAGACAGACTGTAATGGATGACTAAAGGTAAAGGTAAAGTTGGAGGAATACGCTAAAGTTGCGCGTGGCCTCGGTGCGCATCTTCGTTACATTGGCTCTTAGAAGAACGAGAGGCCAGTGTGACATTCCGGTAACCAGTTTACTTCTCCCATGTATCCCTTTACCGACCAGCCTGAGAGGGAGGATGAACAGCTGGGTGGGCTGCGCCCCGATTGCCTGGGTCGAGATTCGACCCAGGCACATGGAACTGGGCATGTTAACCACTATACCATGGAGGTGCAAATTACCAGAGAGAGAGAGAGAGAGAGAGAAGAGAGAGAGAGAGAGAGAGAGAGAGAGAGAGAGAGAGAGAGAGAGAGAGAGAGAGAGAGAGAGAGAGAGAGAGAGAGAGAGAGAGAGAGAGAGAGAGAGAGAGAGAGAGAGAGAGAGAGAGAGAGAGAGAGAGAGTGCGCGCGCGCGCATGTAAAAAGAGGAGGTCCATGAGGAGGAGGGAGTGATAAAGATGGGAAACCTGTGCACAAGGAAAGGTGTGAAGGACACACCTTACATAGGGAGTAATTAAGGCAGCAGGCGACAGGGTAAGGTGGCGGTAATTGAGAAGGCGCGCAACGTGAAAGGGGAGGAGGCGACACAGGTGGGAGGGACGTGGAGCAGGAAGAGATGAAGAAAGAGGAGGGGGAGGAGGTGATTGGCTGGAGGAGTTTCATATATGGATAATCTGTAAAAAAAAATAAGTAAAGGTCTTGTAGTGAGCTTTATGGAGCCAATAACCGTTGTTTCTTTCTCGTAATCCAGCTTCTCAGAGAACAGAAAAGTTTGAAACGACCTTGGGGTGGTAATTTCGTCTTCTTGGGTTGCATGTTGATTCTTTTAGCGCTCGTTGCTATTTCTGCATCATGCACTGCGTCTGGCCCTCACCTCCTTACCTGGTGCATGAGTAATTACCTGCCACCCGTGCTTACCTCCCCCTTACATGGTGGGGCCATTTATCAATTAGTTCACGGCCGGCCAGCACGCGGCGCTCATCAGGGACCGTCACACACTGATGGGTCCTGGCCGAAGCGTCATGAGTGATTCCTGTCTCACTGTGGAGTCAGGGTTGCCTCCCTTCCTCTCGTGCCTCACAAAAAGATGCAGGTCAGAGGTTGTGTAAAGACAAAAAGGAAGACGCTGTGTTGTTGATCGTGTGTGTCTTTTATAGCCCATGACGTCACTCCGAGGGTCCGGTTTCTATTTAAGTCGTGAGGTGTTTGTTGCCTGTCGCAGTGTTATTCCGTGTCCGGTTTCACTCCAGTGTTATCTTTAAATATCTGCGGTATTATTTTTTTCCTGCTGGATTATGGAAAGTTCAGCATATGACGTCAGATATATTCCTTTCCTGCATAGTTTGGCATTATTGCACCAACAAAAATAAGATTGTCGCACAAGACACTAAATACGCAAGAACTGCATAAACCTCGTGTGTGTGTGTGTGTGTGTGTGTGTGTGTGTGTGTGTGTGTGTGATATATATATATATATATATATATATATATATATATATATATATATATATATATATATATATATATATATATATATATATATATATATATATATATATATATATATATATATATATATATATATATATATATATGACGGTTGGAAAAAAAATTGTTAAAAAATCGATTTATTTGATTCAAATCGGATTTTTTTTTAGATTCAAATCCCTTTTTTTATTTATATTAATATTTTTGCTTGTCAGTTTTTGGTTTACGTTGATTATTTGTTTCACTTTTAAGGGAACATTTTCCTGTAAGAAACTTTGCCAGTGTCAAATGAAACCATGGTTCTCACTTGAAAATGATAAGTAGAAAACACTGGTAGTTAATCAGATCTGACAAATTAAAATAACCAGCACATAAATGCTCCTGTGCATTCAAAAAAATAATTATGGTCATTAAACTTCATAATAATGACCCACTAAATATTTCAATGACTTTTTTCTTCTACCACCTAACCAGTTTGGTTTTAGGAATTGCTTGAGAACTTGTGATGCTTTTTTTGGTGGTCCTTTAATCTTCTCTCGATTGTGGACATTAATCTCGGCTTATTTCTTTGGATTTTTGTTCAGCGTTTGATATGGTGAATCACAAGGCATTGTTGTTTAAACTGAAAAAAAAATTGGTGTAGGAGGACATGTCCAAGATGTGATCTCTGAGTTTTTAACTGACAGGAAACAACGCGTTATTGTTGATGGTTCTTTTACCTCGGTGAAGTCCGATGTTCCTCAAGGTAGTGTCTTGGGGCCTTTGTTGTTTATTTTATTTACTAGTGATATATGGGGTGGCATATCCTCCAAAATGTTGGCATATGCTTTTGACACATCACTTTATACTACCATCTCCTCCCCCAAACACAGAGTATCAGCAGCCGATGTTTTAGAAGGGATGTCTCAAGAATCTATTTTTGGTGTACTCAGTGGGGGATGAAGTTGAATCTCTACCAGGATCTCATTATTAGCAGATTCAGGTTTCTTCTTTCTAGCCACCCTGATATTGTTTTTTTAACAATTCTTTGATTAAGAATTGCAAGTCTTTAAGCTATTGGGGGTGACGTTTGACTCTAAACTAACATTTGAGTCTCACTTGCGGTCTGTTGCTTCGTCAATCTCTCGGAAAATTGGTCTTCTTCGCAAGTGCAAAAAGATATTTTCTTACGACAGCGTAGTATCAAATTCCTTTTATTCATTTTATTGCCACATTCTGAGTACTGCTCCTTGTTTTCCTCTCTGCTGCAGGCTCCCATATGAAGCTCTTAGACCGGTCGTTTAATCAGATCAAGTTTTTGCTACCTAATCTAGATATTAATCTTGAACATCGCCGCATTGTTGGCTCTCTTACTCTGTTGTATAAGATCTTTAACAATTAATACCATCCTTTACATTCTAAACTTCGTCCATCTTTTCTTCAGTCTCGTTTCACTAGGTTTGCTTCAAATTTCAACGATTTGGCATTTTCAGCTGTACGTTTTAATACTTCCCAATTTTCTAGAAGCTTTGTTCCATGTATAACTAAATTGTGGAACCAGCTTCCAAATGATGTTGTTAAAGCTGAAAACCTGCAATTATTTAACCCTACATTAGTACCCTGGGGTGTTTGAGCACCCCCCAAAAAACGTTTTTGATCACCGTCTTGAATTGGCAACACTTTCTAGTACCTTCCTGAATACGTGAGAGGAGAGACCACTGAAATTTTCACAGTCCTGTGCCAGGTCCTTTGAAATAAAGACACATTTGTTTCCTTTGGGGTGTCTTGTCACCCCACGGTGCTAATAAACTGACGTTGTGGGAAACATGTGTGCAGTGACCACAGCAAACTGTTTGTAAGTTGCATGTAATGCCAAGATTCTGTATCAGGTGACGGATTCGAGTGATAAGTACTGGTGATGCTGTTGCAACAAGATTATTAGATGTGGTTTAGTGTTACCTTATTATGTCAGTGGGTATGGAGTAAATATATTATGCTTTTTTTCTGCAATGTCATGTTTATTAGTTTATCAGATAAGTATACACGTCTTATTTTTGGTGACGCATTTTTTGTTTTTGATTTGTTTTGGTGGTTTAGGAAGCATGAACAATATATTCTTTTTTTCTTCATAGCTAAGCACCAGTAAAACTATTTTTACTAATAAGCAAATCTGACTTATTTCTTTAGTATTTTAGTAATGAAACTCTAAATGAAAATTATTTAGGTCATCATGTTCTTGACGATAATACTGAGGAAATGGAAACGACACTGTATGAAGTACTGTATACCTTTATCTAAGAAATGATCGTTAGAGTCCAATTTTTTGTGTGCGTGTGTGTGTTTGACCAATTCCTTTACACAAGTATTTTTCAATATCAGCCATAATGACATTAAGCTATTCGTTAGTGACTGAAGTAATGTTTGAAATCAAATATATGCATATATTGGAAATAGTATCAACGATACATTATTTCTTGGGGGAGGGGTGTTCAAACACCCCAGAGTACTAACGATGTTCCAAAACCCCAGGGTACTAACGCAGGGTTAAGAACAGAGTTAATAGTTTTTTATTAAGGTGACTTGCTCTTTCCTGAGGCCAATGTTCCCCCCTCTGGGACCCTTACTGGGTATATAGTTCCACGAACTCTCCAGAAAGGCTGACATTCTTGGCCTATAAATAATAATAATAATGATGATAATAATAATGATAATAATAATAATAATAATAATAATAATAATAATAATAATAATAATAATAATAATAATAATAATAATAATAATAATAATAATAATAATAATAATTACATTTATTTCTGTTAATTCGTTATCCTTTTTTTACTATACGAAAATTAAATCCATGACGAATAGCATTACATTTTTTATGGATATTAATCACACGATGCTTATAGAGCCTATAGACCCCCCCCTTTCCCAACCCTGGGGTCGCGACTCCAAGTGGGGTCGCCAAGCGTTTTTCCTGGGGTCGCCAAGACCTCAAAATATCATACATGGTGTTATTACATAATAATAACACATACAACCAAACTAGTGGGGTCGCGGTCGTGGCTAGAGGTGCATGATTGGGGTCGCCTGAAAAAAGGTTGGGACCATTTCCATAGAATTATTGAATCTCAGCAGTGAGTGCGTGTCCTCTTTATCCAAACAGAGCACAGTTAAGAACGAAACAAATAAATCTAATTCATATAGCTCTTACTATACACATGTTTAAAGCTTTAAAATGAACATAAACTCTCCACATATAGTGACATTGCTTAAACCTCTCCCTCATATCTCTCCCACCTGTCCTATTCCAATATTCCCTCTCTTTCCATCACAATTCTCTCGCTCCGCTACTAATATTTATCTTCTTTTCTTTTACTTTCTTTCCCCTTCTGCTCCATCATCAATGTCTCTTCCTCTTATATCACCGCACTCCTACTCTTCCTCTTCTTTCTCCTTCTCTTCCTTCTTCTCCTTTACTTCTTATCTATTTTCTCTCTCCTCCTTCTTCGCCTTCTGTTCTTCTTTCTCTTTATCCTCCTGCTCTTCCTCTTCTTCTTAATCTTCTTTTTCCTAATCCTTTCTCTACTCATACCTCTTTTCGTCGTCTTCCTCCTCCTCCACATTTTAGACGTTTTCCTCCTCTTGCTCCTTCTCCGTTTCCTTTTCTTTTCCTCTTTCTTTTCCTTCTCTTTCTACCTCCTTCCTAGTGTTCCTTCTCTTTTCTTCTTTTCTTTTCGTTTTCTTTTTTTTTCCTCTTATTTTTCTTCTTGCTTCTCCTCTTCCTCCTTCTCTTCGTCGTCCTCCTCCTCCTCCTCTCTTCCGTCACTCACTCCTCACTCGCGCCTTGACATCATATTTGCATCAGAACATCACGCCTGACGTTTTCCTCCATAATGACTCCTGTAATTTTGACTTGAATGGGGAAGAGGTAAAATTTGAAAATAAAAGGAAGGGGGGAAGAAGGAGGACCCAGACGAGGAGTTGGGGTGAGACGGTGAATACTAATAAGATAAGGAAGAGGGAATTTTACATAATGTGTGATTGATGTAATTTAAATTGTAATTACGAGGCGATTTGGCTTGGAATTTAAACGGGTGTGCGACGCCCCCTACCAGACGTCTGCCAGATTTCAGAGAGCGACGAAGAGGTTTGATTTATGTTGCGTGGCGGTGATGGTGGTCGTGTTGATGGTGATTGTGGTGGTGATAGTGTGATGGTGGTCGTGTTGATGGTGATTGTGGTGATGATAGTGTGATGGTGGTCGTGTTGATGGTGATTGTGGTGGTGATAGTGTGATGGTGGTCGTGTTGATGGTGATTGTGGTGATGATAGTGTGATGGTGGTCGTGTTGATGGTGATTGTGGTGGTGATAGTGTGATGGTGGTCGTGTTGATGGTGATTGTGGTGGTGATAGTGTGATGGTGGTCGTGTTGATGGTGATTGTGGTGATGATAGTGTGATGGTGGTCGTGTTGATGGTGATAGTGATGGTGGAAAGGATGGCGATGGTGATGCTGCTGGTGGTTATATATACTGGTAACCAGGATTGTGATTGTGATGGCGTTGGGCGTAATGTTATTGCTGTTGGTCATCGTAGCGGATATATTTTACGCGGTGGCTTTGCTTCTCATTTTCCCACTTTCTCTTAGCTGTCTTCCCGTTACTAATTATTTATCTTCTACTTAATTTTGTTTTTATTTCTATTCTTGGTTTGCCTCCCAGTGGTACTTTATTGCTAATTATCCGTTATCATGCCTAACTTTTATATTCACTTTCATATATATATATATATATATATATATATATATATAAATATAATATATATATAGATATATATATATATATATATATTTATATATATATATATATATATATATATATATATATATATATATATATATATATATATATATATATATATATATATATATATATATATAAATGTAGTAATCTCTAAAAGGATTCTATAAATTTTAAAATTTTCTCCTGCATTCACTTCTCATATTGCCTCACCTTTGCATCATTTCTGCAAACTCAGCAGCATTATTCCACTAGCATAGCACTCTAAGCTCACATCACCTCACAACTCTACTATGCACCAACCCACTATCAATCACTTCATCATTCCAACACCATCACAATCTTTTTACCACTCATCATACTAAAATTTTACATTTCATTATTACGTAACTTCCTTACAGTCACAGTTCTCTCTCCATTCTACCATGCACCATCTTACTATATACCACCTCACTATTCTATCGCTTTTGCGCCTTCTCTCCGCTCTATCATGCACCATTCTGCCGTTCGCAGCTCCACTATTCCATTACGATGTCAACACCTCACCACTACCATGTACCATTCTATCGTTCACCACTCTGTTGCCCCACGACCATTCTTCCCTCCCTTCCTCCCCATTCAACTACCCCACCCCTCCATCACCTCACTACTCCAGAGCTCCGCCATCCATCCCCGAGTAGTGCTCAAAATTTAGATTCCAGCCATGAGCGGGCGTGACTGAGGAGGACGAGGGGCGGCGCTTTGCTCGATCCCTCACACCCAGACGTAGATCCCATCCCTGAACTGGAAACCCGCTCCCTAATGCCCTCTGGGGGCTCTGGGGGTGGGGGAGAGAGATGTCCTAAGCCTCAATTATTGACTCTTGAAGGATGGGAGTCACAACCGTCTGGGAGGGGGATAAAGAGGGGGATTGTCTGTCTCCCTCTATCTTTCTATCTTTCATTATTTTTTTCTTATTACTTTTTTTCCGGTTTGGCGTGCTTTCATCAGAATGATGTGTATGTGATTTTCGGAGTTGGGGAATGTCAGAGTGATCGTTATACTGGCTATTAAACATGCTGGTGGTTGTGATGGAGGTGGTGGTGTTGGAGGGGGTGGTGGAGGGGGTCAGGATAGTGTGTTGTGGAATACTGATATTGTTTTGTCTTTATTCTTTCTGTCTCATGTGTGTGTGTGTGTGTGTGTGTGTGTGTGTGTGTGTGTGTGTGTGTGTGTGTGTGTGTGTGTGTGAGAGGAGGACTTCTAAAGCTACATGAAGATATGACTATAGAAAAGAAGAGAGAAGAAGAATACAAAGATGAGGAAGAGGGGCAGGCAGAGGAAGAGAAAAAAACGGAAGGAGGAAGGGAAGGAGGAATATAAAGGAGAGAAGAGATGAGGAATAATAAAGAGGAAAAGGAGGAAAAGGCACACACACAGAGAGAGAGAGAGAGAGAGAGAGAGAGAGAGAGAGAGAGAGAGAGAGAGAGAGAGAGAGAGAGAGAGAGAGAGAGAGAGAGAGAGAGAGAGAGAGAGAGAGAGAGAGAGAGAGAGAGAGAGAGAGAGAGAAGTGCACAATATAAAGAACTATCCACGATGCATTATTCTTTGCATTAAAATATATAGTTTACCTCACAAGATCCTTTAATTCATTTGCTAAGGGAGAAAAACCTGCCTCCTCCTGTTGGAACAAAAAGAAAGGTATAAAAATAGTATAATTACAAACAACGTTATCAATGCCACTTTCATTAATATTTCGCCCAGAGGCTGAAGCTCCATATAAGCAGATATAACAATACACTATGCCCTGAGCCCCCCAAATAATCACACATTACAATACGCCGAGGGTCCAGTGCATCCAGGATCCGCCTCTCGCTGGGCCACTGATCACTGCGTCTCATCTCATGGCAGACTGAAGAAGCTCGTAAATATAGCCAGATCTTCGACCCGGAGCACGGATATCCTGAGGTCGAAGTCTTGATGCGGAGCGGTGATTGGCAGGGCGTTTTAGCTTGGGTAATGAAGGGGGCCGGCAGCTCCATAACTCTCTCTGGTGCTGTGTTTACCGTCGGCAGTGTTATGATAATTGGTGCACTCCTCTCGGCCTTTGGTTGACTCCTGACTCACAGCGCGTAACTCGTCCAGCTCACATCCTTAATCCACCCTACTCAAGGGGGTTATCAGGGGAACAATATACGATTCTATTCGAAATTGCTTCCTGCCCCCGTGTGAATTCCATGCCGGGTTATTGCCCAAAGAGGGCTGTTTTTTTCGCCGAGCATCAGCATGACTAGTGTGACCTCCGCTTCTGTTTGACGCTAATGTTCATGTTATTACCGAAAGGTTGTAATGGAAGAAAAAGGGGTCAGAAACCGAAGGGGGTGATGAAAGACGTTGAGTAATTGGAGAAGGAGGAGGAGTTGAAGGAAAAAGAGGAGGAGGAGGAAGAGGAGGACGAGCACGAGGAAATGGAGGAGGAAGAGAAGATGAAGGAAGAAAAATGACAGAGAATCTTAAAACACACACACACAAAAATCATCAGAATAATGAACAGTTGGAAGAGGGCAAAGCGCCGTGATAATGCTGCATGAAAAATGTATATACAAGAGATTTAACAATTCCCCGAGAAATCAAAAATATAAAATCACTCAAGGGAAAATACTGGGTTAAGAAGAATGAAACAAAAAAGGAGTTCGAACAGATTGAATGTAAAGTAAATTTTTTTTCCGGAAATATACAAAAAAAAAAGAAGGATTAAAAACTTAACTTGTATATCTACTGAGAACACTAAGTCACATGCTGTTTACAAAAAAACAAAAAAAAAACATATAATAACAATTTTATCATGCTCTTTGCTATCCAATCTTAAAAGAGAAAAAGCGGTTTACTAACATTATAATTTTTGTGCCAACTACATCAGCAGCAACTTTTAGCTACCGGAGCAGGAGAGAATGATTCAGGTTTGCTTTACACCCATTGTTGAGGCATTAGAGACGTTCATGGCACGGCAAGCAGGTGTTATGCATCGCTGATAGGAAAATGACATGTTGCTAGAGGAAGTGAGCAGCTGGAGCTGGGGTGTGGAGTGTTTTGATAAGCATTGCGTCTCGTCTCTCTCTCTCTCTCTCTCTCTCTCTCTCTCTCTCTCTCTCTCTCTCTCTCTATGTTATTTCGTTTTATAAAGTATTTGAACATAAACGTGCTTCGCTTACAGAGGCTTCAAAATATGAGCGTTTTGCTTTTAACTCAACATCTAATTTGCATTGCATGACTCAGTTGGTGCGGAACTACGCATGTATTACGGCAAAACATGACCTGATGAAATGAATGCTAACATTTTTTTCGAACACAGGACTTAGATATTTTATTATTACTTAAAAATTTGAAACTGCAACCACTAGGAGTTTTAATGATGCCGAGATAAAAAGAAAGTGTTTGCTTGACATTTCAACAGCGGAACCAATTACCTCGTCACAGCTTAACACAAATATCTTTATAGTAAAATCACGATTTTCAAATTATTTTTACGTAGTTATTTTTTTTCAAAAAAAAATGAGGGTGCATTTTTTCAAATACTCTTTTTCAGTATCACAAAAATCTACGTTAATAACACTAGCATGAACTTACCTATACGCGCGTTATATTCTTTCTGACTATTCTTGTGGGCGCTTTAAGTCGTACCCTGAGTGGCAAAGGCGTGTGGGCAGGGAACTTGGGCAGGGGAAGGCGTCTCGGTGGGTTCGCTCGTCTCCTGCTGACTTAAACAAGGACTCTGGCAGGAGGGAATCACACGTGCCAATGACAGCCTTCATAAAATTAACATGTTGAAGGCGGCGTCGCGGCAGACGGGGTGGCGGGCGTCTGGTGTGGCGGAGGCGTAGTGACAGCTAAGTGACGGCCCTCGGAAACTCCTCCTCCTTTCACTTTTCTTTCTTCTCTCCTCCTCTACCGCAGTTTTCTTCACCATTCCCTCTTTTTCCCTATTCCTCCCTCTCTGTCCTCCTTTTTTCCCCTGCTCCCCTTTCACCATCTGCTCTTAGTCTTCTCTTTCGTCTCCTTTTCTTTCCGATCCAGTCCGAAACGTTTTACCTCCGTAGTTTTCCACGGTTTATGGCAAACGCATGGCAACATTTTTCACCTCTTGATAGAAAGAGAAAAAAAAGTTCCACGACAAAGAACTTCTCTTTGGATTTCATGAAAGTGAAGTATAACTCAGGATACGAAAACATTTTAGGAAGAAAGCTCACAGTTTGTCTTAAATCTATTTAACATGGTTTATAGAAACTACAAAAGAAGTTAGCATAAATGAACAAGGCTATTTCTGCAATAAACATCTGATTCTCGTTTCTAGTAATATTCAATGAGTTAGATCCACATCTTGGTGACGTTGCTTATTCAATGTCTTTCAGAATGCAGCTGACAAAACATTCTCTCCCAGTCTGTCTTCACCTATTTCCATGCCATATCATGCATCCCATTTACCATTACAACATTACACTGCATCACCAGCCGCGTCACACCATATCACCATGTCACCTCATCACATAGTAAAACCTACCATACAAAGCCATTCTCCACCATGCATACCATTACTGCACGCTATGACACACATCCGTCCGACGACCATCATATCCCACCAGGCAATAGGCAACACGTCAAGACCATCGCCACTACACATCACCACACACCACCATACCACCACATCATAAACCAAAACATTCCACGTCAAGCGATTCACATCCATGTGCACCAACACTACACAACACCCTCCCTTCAAGAAAAAAATAGCGACCATGAAACACACTACCATACCACCATACCACCACAGCACAAAGCAAAACATTCCATACCAAGTGTCTCACAGCCATGTCCATCAGCACCACACAACCCTTCCCTCCCCTGCCCCCCCAAAAGACCATGCTACACACTAAGAGCGTCGCTACCACACACCACTACACACCACCACACACCAGCCCTTCACCACACGGCTCCGCCACATATCAGCAAACATTTATTAAAACATTTTTCACATCAAATTCTTCGTAGCGGCAGCAACGTTTGTGGAAAAAAAAGTGGAAAAAAACTGTCATGGAAAAAGATATCACGTCGCAGCACAAAAATGATAAAAATAAAGTAATGAAAAATAGAAAAAGAGAGGGAAGGAAAAATAAAATGGATACCGGCAGAGCAGAGTTAGTTGCCAATCCTCTCATTATATCACGGAGACAAGAGGCGCGTGTCGATAACAGACGACTCGCCGTGTTTTCAAAAGCTAACAATTTTAGATACACTTTTTTCGAAGGGAGACTTCTTTCTTTCCCTTCTCTTTTCATTTTTTCCCCAGAGGGAGAGAGAAAAAGAAAGAGAGGGGAAATGGGTGGTGAAGGGCGGTAAGCCTCTACTAAAGGGAACCGCGGAAAGAGGACAAACATATTGAATCCAACTCTTTCATTTGTCCACTTATCCCTCGCAGCAGGAGAGAAAAAGACAGGAACGATAAGGAAGAAGGAGGCCAAATGTCGGTAAAAAACGAATACCCCGGCACAAAAAAATGAGAAATCAGATTCGCATAACATTTTTTTTCTTGTGCGATTTATAATGAAGGAAAACATATAATATATTTCATAAAGAATCACATTTTATGAGTCATATTTTTAGAGAATGAATTTCACGGGTTCACAAAAGTAGGGTGATGATAACACGCTCTTGGATTTAATGGATGCAGGCGGTGGCGGTGGGGTAACATTCTCACAAAGTGTAACAAGGGAAGGAGGAGCAGGAGGAGGAGCAGCAGGAAGAGGAGGAGGAGGAGGAGAAGGAGATAAATAAGGTGCAAAAGTGGAAGTAATATGAGGAAGTGGGTGACGATAATAAAGAAGGAGGAGGAAAAGGTGATGGAGGAGTGCATGGGAGTGCATCGTGAGGGAAACGGGCGGAGACAACTATAGCCTACAACGTCACCACCACCACCGCCGTCACTCCCAACACTCTCCCTCTCAATAAAGACAGGTCCCCGTCGGGTTTATGAAGACGGTGCATTCATGGCTCGTTGAAGGTAATGGAGAAATCAATGTAATTATGCAATCAATGTAATTAGGCATGATCCAGGTATCTGATGGGGAGCACGTGGAAGCCAAGGATCAGGAACCTGCGACCTGTAATATGCCGCTCCTGCTCCTCCACGTCCTCCCCCTCCTCCCTCGCCTCATGTCCGGCATTCACGCTTTATTACTGATGGATGACGATAGCACCTGAGGGAGGCGTGCCTGACGGATGAATGCACGTGTCTGGCCTGTTGATAGGCGGAATGATCTCGTGGGAACCGTGGATACGTACTGATGAAGTTATGTTGCCTGGAATTCCAGTTATTTATGAAGCTTAGATTTTCAATGGTTTTTTTTCATGGGGGGGTGGGGTGGGGGTGGAGAGTTCTGGGATCCTATTTAAGGTGTATATGAATTTTACCTTTGAAATTGTGCAAGTGTTCGTGTCCCTCCTTTTCTTGGAATAATTTCAAGTTTAATGTAATTTCTGGATATCTGAGGGAAAATTTTCATTGTTATGTAATTTCACGTTTGAAATTGTGTCTGCGTCTGTGTTTGCATTGCATTCTTTTCTTATCGTTTTGTTTCAAAGTTTTATGAATTTGTATGCTATATGATCGTTTTTCGAAAAAAAACCCTAATTGATTCTACTTTTGGATTTGAGTCGGTACTTTTTTTTTTTCGTATTCATATATTTAGGGAAACTATTTTCAATTTTGCCTACCGTTTATTTTTAGGATTCGTATTTCTCCTTTGTTTAAATGTTGCTTAAGAAGCATTAAGGGAATAGTTACCATTTTG
>NC_066547.1:385000-390959 GCF_024679095.1 Eriocheir sinensis | reverse complement strand
GCTGAGCGTGGCGCTGCGTGTATAACCAATGTGGTATATTGAATGTAACTTATAATCATGACTTACATTGTAATTTCAGGCGGTCATATGGAGGCTTTTATTTTTACAGTAAAAGAGACAGCTCAAGGGCAAAAAAAGAAAACAACAATAAAAAAAGCCCGCAAATCACTGCTCCCATAAAAGAGTTGAGAGGATTTTTCAAAAGAGAGGTCAATTTCGGGAGGAGAGGTGTCCTGACACTTTCCTCTAGAAAGAGATCAAGTTGTAGGCAGGAGGAAATACACATAAAGGAAGATTGTTCCAGAGTTTACCAGTGTGAGGGATGAAAGAGTGAAGGTGCTGGTTTACTCTTCCATAAGGGGTTTGCACAGTATAGGGATGAGCTTGAGTAGAGAGTCGTGTATAGCGGGGCTGCGGGAGGGGAGGAGGCATGCAGTTAGCAAGTTAAGAGGAGCAATCAGCGTGAAAATATCGATAGAAGATAGAGGAGCAACATGGTGGAGGAATTTAAGAGCTAGGAGACTGTCAGTAAGAGGAGAGGAGTTGATGAGATGAAGAGCCTTAGACTTCCTGAGTATGCATGCATTATATGGTCTGAATGGATGAGGGGCGCTGTGAAAAAACAGGGGTAAATGTTTCCTCATGCCATTTGCTACATGATGTCCTGAATGGTGAGCTATTTTTGGAATAACCTTCGCTTTTTGCCAACGATCCTTTAAAGAAAATTGCAACAGGAAAGGTATTAGTTTTGTTATTGTCATTTCATGTTTCCATTATTGTAAAAACTTGATATAGTACCTTCGTCATTGCAAAGCTAAATAACAGTTAATGTAATAACTCATTAATTTGATCATCTAAATATGACGTTATTGTAATGAGAAAATATACCTAAAATCACAAACAAACCGTAATGTCCTTCTTGTAGGGTTTCCTCCTTCCATATACCCCTGTGGGACACTAACTACAGTATAACGTAATGTGTCTCCGGGAGTCATAAATCCCGTGCTTTCATTTGTCTTCGCTTTTCCTGTCGTCACCGAGACATTAGGGGAAGGCGACGGGCGGCCATGAGGGGAATGAGGCGTCGGTTCTTATCTCCGTCATGAGCAGCTGCGTCGCCACTAATGAGTCGACAACAGGAAGGAGAAACAAAAGACAAGCGATACGCGAGGTGACGCTCCACGCACCCCTCGTCTATTTGCCATTAGCTGCTGTTTTTTTATCTCTCTCTCTCTCTCTCTCTCTCTCTCTCTCTCTCTCTCTCTCTCTCTCTCTCTCTCTCTCTCTCTCTCTCTCTCTCTCTCTCTCTCTCTCTCTCTCTCTCTCTCTCTCTCCCATTATGTGTTGACTTTCTAGTTTTTATCTTGTTATTCTTTCGATGTTTGGTTTACCTTGCCATAGTCCATTACTCTCCCTTCCTCCTCCTCCTCCTCCTCCTCCTCCTCCTTTATCATTACTCCATGCTCTTCCTCTCTCTTCCCTACCTTTTTTCTTTCTTTTCTTTCTTTACAGATCACAAGAGCCAGATGGGCAGCCCGTGGACCAATTAACTTTCATTTAAATTCTCGTCCAGTGCTCGTTTTTTTCTTTCTTCTTTCATAACTTACCATGATATGGATACGTAAATGACACATAAATAGACAGTTAGTTGTTGATGTATATAAGGAAGAAGAGAACGGGAAAGAAGGGATGGAGGGACGTGGAGGAGAATGCCGTTTGGTCCTTTGGTCAGAGGTCAGTCGTAAGGAAACAATGACGTCGACAAGAGATTAAAAATAGTAGACGAGTACACGACCGTGGAGAGGACGTGGGTTTTCTGTAAACCCACTGTTCCTCTCATCCACTCCAGAGATTATTACTGTCGTCGCCATCATCATCATTATCATCATCAATATAATCTCCACCACATCAGTCATTGAGAAATTTCTTTTACCTATATTTCCTGATATCTAGGGATTCTGACTTTTAGTTACCTCTCCTATAACCGCCACTACTCTCATCATAGTCATTGTCATCGTCATTATCTTCAACATCATCAGCATCAGCATCGTCGTCTCCATATCAGTCATGATTAATTATATCTCTCCCTTAATTCTTTCAGACTTGCGGTCTGCACCATTTATCTTTCAGTTTAACCAATGCTAATGTTATTATCACTTTCATTATCACTACCATCATCATCATCATCATCATCATCATCATCCTCATGAGTACAACAGCAGTCACAGTGAACAATCTCCTCTTCCTACTTTTCCAAATACTTGTTGGCTGCACGTAACCTCTGTCATCCTAATCTTCATCGTCACCATCCTCCCCAGTTAAAACGAAATGTCTCTTTCATTTTCTCATCGTTGTGAACTAATTGCTCTCCTCACATCATTGTCATCATTAGTGTTGTCATCTTCACCATTATCACCACTACCCGCATCATCACAAGTCACGCTAAAAATTGTTTCCTCCTTCCCCCACATACTTTCCCTCACACATACTTCTTTTAATTTTTTTGCCCTGTCTTTGTCTTGTCGTAATAACAGGGTACGATGTTTCGCTCCTTATTACCGCGGACTCTTATCGTCGTCTTTGTCAGCGTTGTCATCGTCCCCGTTCTCCTCTTATTCCTGTAACCTCTAAATTCCTCCCTCCTCCCACCACTTTTCTCTCGCCCACCACTCTCTCTCTCTCTCTCTCTCTCTCTCTCTCTCTCTCTCTCTCTCTCTCTCTCTCTCTCTCTCTCTCTCTCTCTCTCTCTCTCTCTCTCTCTCTCTCTCTCTCTCTCTCTCTCTCTCTCTCTCTCTCTCTCTCTCTCTCTCTCTCTCTCTCTCTCTCTCTCTCTCTCTCTCTCTCTCTCTCTCTCTCTCTCTCTCTCTCTCTCTCTCTCTCTCTCTCTCTCTCTCTCTCTCTCTCTCTCTCTCTCTCTCTCTCTCTCTCTCTCTCGTACGTTTCTTCAATTAACTTTGGGCTTAACCTGGCGGTGATTAATTTGTGTGCTGCTGATGACAATATCCCATGTTAATGAGGCTGTCAGGTGATTTCCCAGGTGCGTGTGGCCCTTGTAAATCAAGACACCG
The DNA here is from genome assembly GCF_024679095.1 of Eriocheir sinensis. NCBI lineage: Eukaryota > Metazoa > Arthropoda > Malacostraca > Decapoda > Varunidae > Eriocheir > Eriocheir sinensis. The sequence goes on along the minus strand of NC_066547.1, from coordinate 387,891 downwards.
TCCCTTACCTGAGCTGGCTGTGCGGGACGTTGTTATCATTATAATAATTATCAGTGTTATTAGTGTTGTTGTTTATGCTTGTTTATGCCGAGCAGAGATGGACTGAAGGTTAAGGTGGAAGAGGCCTTTTTGTTAAGGTCACGTGTTTGCTGTACACCTTACCTTTTAATTATACTCCACATCAGTGAATCAGCCACACTTTTGCAAAATTGTGCAAAAGTCTTGTATAATGACAGTTTTCGTCACCATATGACCCATTTGAAGTATTAGGTGGTAAATACAGTCCAGTACCGAAAAAGAATGGAAGACTAAGTTACTTTATGATGAAGTATCACTCAAAGACGATTCCAGCAAACATGTGGTAACGACTGTTACGTGCCAGTAATATGTTTGACTTGGGTACCTTCAACCTGCTGCTAGTACGCTTGACTTCTTGTCAACACGAGGGTCTCATTACTCGGGTATTAAAACAAAACCATGAGAGGTATAGTCTGACACATCTAGAGTGGCACCTCTGACGTAGACAGCAATCTAGACACTGGTGCCACGTCTCCACCTGACCTCGCGTACCGTGCCACTCATACTCTCTCTCTCTCTCTCTCTCTCTCTCTCTCTCTCTCTCTCTCTCTCTCTCTCTCTCTCTCTCTCTCTCTCTCTCTCTCTCTCTCTCTCTCTCTCTCTCTCTCTCTCTCTCTCTCTCTCTCTCTCTCTCTCTCTCTCTCTCTCTCTCTCTCTCTCTCTCTGTCTCTCGCTCTCTCTCTCTCTCTCTCTCTCTCTCTCTCTCTCTCTCTCTCTCTCTCTCTCTCTCTCTCTCTCTCTCTCTCTCTCTCTCTCTCTCTCTCTCTCTCTCGAGTAGATCAGGAGGAGAAATTGGGCTTTTGAGGCATTGAAGGACACAGGGTTCCTTTTACCCCAATCGGAAATGATAGTAAGGGGTCTGAGGTTAAGCGTTTTGCAGCCTCCAGTAATGGTTGTTGATGGTGTCTGCTCTGCCTCCCTGCCTGTTGTTTATGGTGTTCCTCAGGGCAGTGTCCTTGGACCTTTATTTTTTAACATTTTTATTTCTGACTTGGGCATTAACCTCGAAAGTAAGCTTATTTCATATGCTCACGATACAACTCTATAGTCCTCTGTTCAGTCTCCTAGTAACAAAGGTGAAGTTGCTGCATCTCTGAATAGGGACTTGGCAATGCTCACCGCTTAGTTTCAACTTTAGGGTATGAAGTTTAATGCTAATAAAACGCACTCCATTACCATCGGTAGATCCCGTACCTAGAATCCATCTCATCCTTGTTTGCATACTTTTGGAGAACAGATTAAGGATATCTCTAGTATCCGTTTGTTGGGAGTCAATCTAGATTCTTAACTGACATTTGAGAAGCACATCCGTTCCATGTCTTCCACTATTGCACAGAAGACAGGCTTACTTCGTAAGTGCTTCAAAATATTTGCTTGTGACTTAACTGTAATCAAATCTTTTTATGCATTCATTTTGCCCAACTTTGAGTATTGTGCTCCTGTTTGGATGTCTGCTGCCAATTGCCATTTAAAGTTACTTACCAGAGCCATCAATTCAATTAAATTTATTTCTCCGCCACTCGTTTTTGATCTTGATCATCGACGTCAAGTTGGTTCCCTTAGCATTTTATTTAAAGTTTTATTAAGAGTAATCGACATCCCTTACTCAATGCTTTGCCTGATCCTTTTACTCCTGCCCGGGTCATGAAGTTTGCTCTAAGTAAAAATGATCTTGCTTTTAATCCTATGAATTTTTGTACGACACAATTCTCACGATGTTTTCTTCCGTCGTTGACAAGTTTATGGAATCAGTTACCCAATGAGATTGTCCTTTCTGCAGACATTTCTACATTTAAGTCTCGTGTGAATGTCTTTTTGAAACAGTAATTTTATTTTTCCTCCTTTTGGGTTTGACTGGGCAGTTTCGTAACTAGTTGTTGCCTTTGCTTCTCTCCAGTACCTTTTGGTATTTTGTGTGGTTCAACTCCCTGAAGGGAGGCTTTGGTATCTTATCATAATAATAACAGTATGATTATTATCATCAATAATAAAGATAATAATAATAATAATAATAATAATAATAATAATAATAATAATAATAATAATAATAATAATAATAATATTGTTATCATGTAATCATCATCATCATCATCATCATCATCATTTTCATTTTCATTTTCATCATCATCATTTTCATTTTCATTTTCGTTTTAATTTTCATTATTATTATTATTATTATTATTATTATTATTATTATTATTATTATTATTATTATTATTATTATTATTATTATTATTATTATTATTATTATTATTATTCATCTTCTTACTTTTATTGTTATTATTATTATTATTATTATTATTATTATTATTATTATTATTATTATTATTATTATTATTATTTAATTATTATTATTATTATTATTATTATTATTATTATTATTATTATTATTATTATTATTATTATTATTATTATTATTATTATTATTATTATTATTATTATTATTATTATTATTATTATTATTATTATTATTATTATTATTATTATTATTATTATTATTATTATTATTATTATTATTATTATTATTATTATTATTATTATTATTATTATTCATCATTTTTTATTATTATCTTATCATTTTATTATTATTATTATTATTATTATTATTATTATTATTATTATTATTATTATTATTATTATTATTATTATTATTATTATTATTATTATTATTATTATTATTATTATTATTATTATTATTTTATTTTTTTATTTTTTTATTTTTTGTTATTATCATTATTATTATTATTATTATTATTATTATTATTATTATTATTATTATTATTATTATTATTATTATTATTGTTATTATTATT
>NC_066547.1:372500-380000 GCF_024679095.1 Eriocheir sinensis | reverse complement strand
AAATCTAGTGGTTATAAAATATCCCCCAAACGTAATGATTTTAAAACGTTCACTTGACAGTACTGAAAAGAATCCAAGGAGGAGGAGTAGGTGAATGGAGCTCTTCTTGGAGGCGGCAGTGTCCTTTGAAACACTCTAGACGCCTCCCACGGGACTGCACCGCCGTCCCGACTTCCCACGACACGACGGGACCTCCTCGACCTCGCCTCCGCAGGTTCGCACTTCCTCCTCCATCTCCTCCTCCCTACTTTTGTCTAAGCTGGAACAAACGAGACCGTATGTACTCGTAACCATATTTTGATCCGTCTCATGAGAATTGCCGAGCCCCTTCCCTCCATTCTCTCGCTTAGGCAATAGCGTGTGGCAGTTATCCCTTCCATCATTTCTTCAGTTCATCCGACGCTGCTTCTGTATCGTCCCAAGGGCAAAATAATGAATGCTGCTTGTCAGTTTCAGCGATGCAATTTATTAAGTGTTTCGAGCTTCTCATTACATTTTAGAGAAGGGTAATTGTATACCTTTTTTCTTGCAAAAAATGTATACTTTCCAAACGGGATCAGCTTGTCATTATTTAGGCAATGATTCAAACTACTTTTGCTTTAGAAGGTAAGTGCAAGGTTCTTGACTTACTACGAGGTGAATAAATTGACAGCCACTTGATGCCTTGCTCCGCTCCGTGATGCTGACGAGGCTCCACTTAGGATTGCTCGTTGCGGTGATTAGTTGTGGTCATAGAATACACTGAGCCGCTTGTTGGCTGCTCTGTGACCGCCTGCCGCCTTCCGTATAACCCAGGGAAACTCTCCTCCTCCTCTTCTCTCCATCGCCCGTCACTACCTTGCCCCTCAACCCCGATGGGATGCAGAGGACTCATCTTACCCTAAACACAACCACCCAGTCATTCTTCAAAATGAAAAGCCCTTCAGCCTCCGGCCCTCCGCCCCAACAAAGACCACTCCACTTCCTCTCACCCCCGGTCCCTCCATCCCCCCCTGACCCTGGCGGCTTAGATCAACAGCACGGGACTGACCCGAGGCCTATCACGGAGCTGCCTTTCAGAAGGTGAAATATGACCTACGGAGCCTCACCCGGTGTCCCTTTCCCTTCTTACCCTGCCACGCCTCTCCTCCCATGCACTCTCTTAGTTCCCCTCCCCTAGCCCTCTCTCCCACTCCTCCCCTCATTCACCCACTATCTCCCTTCCCACCCCCTCGCTCACCCACCTCGATGACCCCGCCGTACACACGCTGCGGCGGCTGATTCGTGAATATTGACACATGACTGATGAAATTCTTATCCTCCACCGACGCCATCTATCAGAGAGTGTGGGTGAATTCCGGAGTCTTGATGTTCGGCATTGGTAATTCTCTCTCTCTCTCTCTCTCTCTCTCTCTCTCTCTCTCTCTCTCTCTCTCTCTCTCTCTCTCTATCTCTCTCTCTCTCTCTCTCTCTCTCTCTCTCTCTCTCTCTCTCTCTCTCTCTCTCTCTCTCTCTCTCTCTCTCTCTCTCTCTCTCTCTCTCTCTCTCCTCCTTCCCCTTCTCCTCCTCCTCCTCCTCCTCCTCCTCTGCTGCCCTTTTCTCTAACATCCTCCTCGTCAGGTCAGGTGCCGGAGGGCCAACACAGACAGACCTACAATCCTTCACTGGGTGTTTACTGCCACATGACAAGAGGGAGAGGAGGAGGAGGAGGAAGAGGAGGAGGAGGAGGAGGAGGGGAACAGACGCCGGGATACAAGAAAAGAGACAGAGAAAGATTAAGGATAAGGGGACCGCTGGAACAAGTGAAAAGGAAGGGGAGGGAGGTTTGGTGAAAAGAAACGAGGAAAGAAGGAAAGGAGGAGGCAAGAAACGGGACCAAAAGAGAATGAAGGATGGAAGACAAAAGCATGAAAGATCAATACAAACTCGACAAGATAAAAAAAGTGGGACAAACAAGCACCCTAAAATACATACTGTTATGGTTTAAATGGGGATGATGGTAATGGTCATACCGATAATGATGATGATGATGATGATGATGAAGAAGATAGGATGAAGATGACTTGCATTCAGAGGGCAGAGAAGCGTTGTCGTGTCTTCCCTCCTGCGCTCCCTTCCTCCCGCAATCCCTCCCCCTCTCCCTCTCCTCCTCCCTCCCGGCCTGCCTCCCCTCTCCTCTGCGCTCACACGTCATGTTGGAAACCATTACTCAAAACACAAGAAAACACGACCGACGTTTGGAGTTCCCTCGCCCTGTCTGCTACCCTCGGGCCCTCACCCTCCCCTCACTCCCTCACCCTTCTCTTACTCCCTCCCCTCCTCTCAGTCCTTCACCCTCCCCTCTCTCCCTCACCCTTCCCTTACTTCCTCCCATCCCCTCACTCCCTCACCTTTCCTTTACTCCCTCCCCTCCCCTCACTCCCTCACCCTTCTCTTACTCTCTCCCCTCCTCTCCGTCCTTCACCCTCCCCTCTCTCCCTCACCCTTCCCTTACTCCCTCACCCTCCCCTCACTCCCTCACCCTCCCCTCACTCCCTCACCCTTCCCTTACTCTCTCCCCTCCTCTCACTCCCTCACCCTCCCCTCACTCCCTCACCCTCTCCTCACTCCCTCACCCTTCCCTCACTCCCTCACCCTTCCCTTACTCCCTCCCCTCCTCTTAGTCCTTCTCCTCCCTCACTCCCTCTCCCTTACCCCCCCCTCCTCTCACTCCCTCACCCTCCCCTCACTCCCACATCCTCCACACTGTCCCTCAATTTCCTCTCAGTGCCTTACTTACCCCTTATCCCCTCACCCTGCTCTTAGTCCCTCCTCCCCTCAGTCCTTCACCCTCCCCTCAATCCCTCATCCTCCCCTCACTCCCTCACCCCTCCCTTAGTATCTCACCCCTCCCTTCAGTCTCTCACCTTCCCCTCAGTCCCTCTTCCACCCCTCAGATCCTCCCCTTTCCTCTTTTCAATTCTTTCCCATTCTGCCCTTAAAATTTTCTTTCCCTTTCCCCTTCTTTATATATCCCTGAAACACCATTTTCCTGTTTCTATAAATTATCTACCTTTATTTCTACTTTAATATTCTGTACCTTTCCTCTTATCATCCCTCCCTTTAGATTTAATTTCCCATTTTCTCCTAAATATTTTGCTCTGTCTGCCCTAACATGTACATACCTTTCCGTTTTCCTCCGCAGTGACACTCATTTTTATCTGTTTTTCCTTTCGTCTCCTTGCTACGATTACCAACACAAGTAAAGAAGAATATACTCTTATTATATGAGATGCTATTGAGTCTATGGGTTGTTAGTGTTATCTTAATTGTTTATATCCTTGTGTTCGTATTTGTAAGCATGTTTTGTGTGTTTACTGATAGCTTGAATGTTATTTTTCGCTTATAATTTTCACCTCTGCTTTTTTTTAGTCTTCCGAGCGATGATGAATTGTGAAAACATTGAATTATGGGAAACAGCACACACACACACACACACACACACACACACACACACACACACACACACACATTACAACCCCAGTGCTCATTTCAAACTATATTTATCATACTTTTATCATCTATAAGCAGCCAGCTCTTCTCCCCTCCCCCAGACATGCTCCCCAGGCTGTTTTTACCCAACCCTCACCCCCTTTCCTCCCCTCGTTCCTCCCCCTCCAGCGCCCTTCCCCCGAGAGCCATGCACCTCCCCGCTACTCTCCGTCTCTTTCTCCCCATCAAAAATTAATCAAGTCCATATTTTTAATTGCTCCTCCGCCTCCCTCGCTACTCCCCTGATGGAATTCGGAGAGCAATGATCAGGCTTATTTCTCATGTAGAACTGACGGCCAGATGTGACTGAGGGGAGGAGAGGAAGAGGAGGGGGTGGGGGGTGTAAGGAGGGGAGAAGCGGTGGTGGAAGACAGGATGGGAGAGGTAAGGAAGGGATGAGGCAGTGGAGAAAATATTGGGGATAACGACAATAGATGAAGATGGTATAATATTGTCTGGCGACGTGTGCGTGTGTGTGTGTGTGTGTGTGTGTGTGTGTGTGTGTGTGTGTGAGAGAGAGAGAGAGAGAGAGAGAGAGTTACATAAGTTGTAGATTTACAAGATAATCGGCGGGAATTTCACAGCAGAAGCAGATTCATAGAAAAATAATAATAATAAAAAAATGTTGAAGAGCAAATGCGAAAACATGTGAAGGACTCGAAATATTAGATGGGAAAAAAGGGAAAGCAGGAAACTGAATAGAAATAGAGATATGATAATTATAGCGTATGTTGTCAGCAGTTAAATAATAAACTCATGTCCCATATTTTTTTTTTCATTCCTCTCCACCTGTCACCCCCTTTCACACACCCTTTATCCCCCACCTGACGGCCTTTCTCGCGTCCCTCCCTCAGCAGTGGTTATTAAGAGTAAATGAACCGAAGTATCAGTCATATACGCCACTCGTGCCAGCTGGACGGGTGAACACGACTTAAAAAATGCTGCTGACGAACATTTCATCATCTCGTCTGTAATTTTAGATGACAGACGAACCGCCGTTAGGTAATCACAATCTAAATAGGATCACAAATATATATATATATATATATATATATATATATATATATATATATATATATATATATATATATATATATATATATATATATTATTTTTTTTCTTCTTTCTTTTTTCTTCAGGCTCAAAATCATTAAGACCTTCATAGTTTTATATATTTTATTATTTTTCCTTGACTCGACTCTTATAATTTCTTAGCATTAAAAGTAGACAGACTCAGCCCCAAATATACGGCGGTAGAGACGGTACTGCCAGTTTTTGCCGAGGCAAGATTATATTCGTAGATATTGACGATAAGAATGAGCGGCAGGAGAGAAAGAGGAGGGCGGAATGGAAGGAGGAGGAGAAAGATACGCAGGAGGAAGAAATATAAAGAAGGAGAAGGAGAAATTAGAGGAGGAATGGTGATAATAGCAACAAAATAGAAATAATAATAATAATAATAATAATAATAATAATAATAATAATAATAATAATAATAATAATAATAATAATAATAATAATATAAAGAAGAAGAAGAAAAAGAAGAAAAGAAGAAAAAGAAAAAAAGAAGAAGAAGAAGAAGAGGAAGAAGAAGAAGAAGAAGAAGAAGAAGAAGAAGAAGAAGAAGAAGAGGAAGAAGAAGAAGAAGAAGAGGAAGAAGAAGAAGAAGAAGGATAATGATAAGACATATAGTAGATGGAGAGGAGGACGAGGACGAGAGCGAGGACGAGTAGAAGGAAGACATTCAGAAAAGGAGGAGGAGGAGGTGGAGAAAGATAGGGGGTGGAGGAGGAGACTGAAGGAGAAGAAGAAGAAGAAGAAGAAGAAGAAGACGAAGACGAAGACGAAGACGAAGACGAAGACGAAGAAGAAGAAGAAGAAGAAGTAGAGAAAGAAGAAGAAGAAGAAGAAGAAGAGAAAGAAGAAGAAGAAGAAGAAGAAGAGAAAGAAGAAGAAGAAGAAGAGGAAAAAGAAGAAGAGAGGATAGAAAGGAAAAGGAAGGAGACGAAAAGGTAAACAAAGACGAGTAGGAGGAACAAGAAGAACAAAAGAAGAAGGCGGAGAAGAAAAAGAAGCAGGAGAAACTCGCCGAATTATATCAAGGTTAGACAAAACTCCAATTACCGTCCAAAATCGATTCGAACACCCGTATTTGTGGGCGCCGCGGAGTTATGTGTGTTCGGCTGAGAAGCTTAATTATTTATATTAAGCCTAATTTACCTGCGTGATTGTTATTCCTCTTACCTGGCCAATTTACATATTTAGTTGCCCATTTTCATGTAATTTCAACATTGCAATAGAAAATGGAGGTTGAGTACTAGAATTACTCTTTTGGCGTAGATAGGGGGAAGGGGATAAGGCCAAAGGGGATAGGGGAAGGGAAGGGGCGGAGAAAGGGAAGGAGAGGGATGGAGGAAGGCTTGTAAACTGAAAGGAATAAAGAATAGTATTAGATAAGAAAGAAAGGGGATTGGGGAAGAGAAGGGACAAAGAAAGGGCAGGAAAGGGATGGAGGAAGTCTTGAAAATAAAAGGAATAAAGGGAAGTATTAGATAAAATGGGAAATAAAAAGAAAAACGTATTGAAAATTACTGTTGCTCCTCAGATTGGGGAAAGAAATAAAGGGAAAAGGGAAAGGAAGGGTAGAGAAAGGGTATTATAGATATGGAGTGTCAGAACATGAAGGGAGAGGAGGAAAAAAGTGTAAAATATATCGAAACGGAAAGAAAATAACAAGAAACTAACTTTGGAAACGGGCAATGATAGGGCAGGGAATGACAGGAGAGGGATGAAGGAAAGGTTAAAAAATGATGTGATTAGAAAGAGGCGAAAAATATTAATAAAGAAAAAAAGAAGTTGATAATTAAAAACTAGCTCAGAGCGTGAAAAATATTGTGTAAAGAATAATGCCGAGGATAAGCGAATGCGCGTAAAAGTAAGCAGAAGAGAAAGAGGATAATGAGCAAAAGGAGGAGGAGGGAGCGTGTGTTAAGGGCATAGAGACGGGGTCGAGACTCTGAAGACAAAGAAACTGAAAAATAAGAGAATACGGAATGATTACCACCAACGGAGGGGAGAGAAAAATAGTGGAAGTAAAATGCGGAAGTGACAGACGGAAAAGAGTGATTAATGCAAATAATAGCAGTTAAGGAAGCAATAATGTAGCGCAAACCATTGGGAAAGTAGGGGAGGAAAGAGTAAACATCAGAAATTGAAATTGATGAAGAATATGTCAAACCTAAAAGACAAAATTATAAAAGAAATAATACCCATCAAGGAAAAAAAGTATATAGTATTAAACAAACTGTAACGTAAGAGACGAGGGAGAAGGTAAAGAAGGAATAGGGAACAGTAGGAATGGAAGTGAAAACAGTTTAAGTAAAAGGCGGAGCTGAAAAAGGAAAAAAGATATTAAAAAAAAAAAGAAATCAAGGCAACAACTTAAAAGACGACACCGAAGGCACAGGAGGAAAAGAGAAGAGAAGAAACGGAACTGAGAGACAAAAAAAAAAAAAAAGAGATAAAAAAGAAAATACGATCCAAGAAAATTGTAATATTAGAAGCCGGAGGTAACAGGAGAGGGAGGAGGTATAGGAGTAAGAGGGAACGTTAGAAATGGAAATGAGGAGGAAGGAAGAGGGGAACAGAGGGAGGAAGCTCTCCTGAAATATGCGACAAAATTAATGAGCGAAAGCAGGGAAGAGGAGAAGCGGGAGAATCTTGTCCAGGAAATTGCCGTGTCCGCACTGCCGATTTGCTTTTATTTATTTTGTCTCTCCTGCCACTTAGGTTTTTGTTCGCGATCCTCCTCTTCCTTTTCCTGCTTTTTTGTGTCATCTGCTATTCATGAATAATGTTTATGCTATCTTTTTAAATTTTACTCCTATTGATTTCTTCTTATCTTTTGTTTAGTTTTCAGCCTTCTATCCTACTTTGCTATGTGTTTTTGTTCGCTATCATCTGCCTCTTCTTTTTTTTTCACATATCTGC
>NC_066547.1:360000-370000 GCF_024679095.1 Eriocheir sinensis | reverse complement strand
TTCTGGTATGTGGAGGTAAGCCCGTTCTGATATTAATTGGGGGCCGATATTACTTGGAGGTGATTAAACGATGACATAAGCGAGGTTTTAATAAGTCTATATTTCGTTTTTTATCTGTGTGCTGGTCATAAGGCGAGGTGATTGTGTTGTTATTATGGCCGGGAAATGTGTTTGTCTCTCCACGTGGTATGAAGTAAGGTGAGGCTGATTTAGCGATTATGTGTTTTGGGATTAGATATGTGTGTGTGTGTGTGTGTGTGTGTGTGTGTGTGTGTGTGTGTGTGTGTGTGTGTGTGTGTGTGTGTGTGTGTGTGTGTGTGTGTGTGTGTGTGTGTTTTGTGTGAACGTCTTTACCTTATGTTAACCTTGACTTTTTTTTCCGTCATCCTTGTTCGCTCCCCCCTTCCCTTTAAGATATTTTTTCCTCTCTTTCCATTACCACACATCTCCGTCTTTATTCTCCTCCAATCTTTCCTAATCACCTGTTTCTTCCACCTTTACCTTACTGCCAATGCCTTTTACCTTTTGAACTTCACCTCTCCCCCTTTCCTTTCTCTCCCCTCCTATTTTTCTACATTCCCCATCGTTCACCCTGTTCCTTTTCTGCCTTTCCATATTTTCTCCAGTCTTTCTACTTTTCCCTCGACCTCTTCTTGCCGTTGCGTTTCTCTCCCCTCTTCTACCTCAGTATCCCCCATATCGCCCTGCCCCTTCCTATCTACCTTTCCCTGCCTTCTCCCTGTCTTCTTCCCTCCTGACCTCCCTCCCTCCCTCCATCCCTTTCTCCCTCTCGTCCATTCCCTCCATGATCGATAGCGAAAAACTCACTTCCGATCAAATGAGGAGGAGCAAACATGAACGTCACGCCCGCTGTCTCATGTTTCGGCTGTAATATCCTGGAGGCGGGATGGTCCAATACTCCGTGACGCACGACAAACAACACGGCCACCTCTGTTTAGTCTCCAAATGGACCGTCTCACTTTTTGCAATGGGACAAGATAGAGGGATGCGTCATGGCTGTATTTTCTGTATCGCCATAGTATATTTTCTTTTGCTTCTGATAATATAGTGAAGCTTTTTTCTCATTTTCTTGGATGGAAAGTGCCGTATGTTTCTGACATTTGGACTTGTTACCATAGTGATTAGCTGTGGCAAGATTGAGAGTTGTGAAGATGCTGGTATTTGTATCATCATTGTTGAGCCGCTCAAAGCTGGAGGCATGATCCGTGGGTTGCCGTATGACAATCTGGTATCATTCCTCTTGACTGGAAGACAGGACTGGTCACCGTTTCTGGAAAGGAAAAGGGGACCACCAGGACTTCAACAACTACCACTACCTGCTAAATGTGCCAAGCAAGGTGCTTGCCCATCCACTGCTCATGGGATTCGCAATGAGCTGTTAAAGCTGCAGATTACTGAGCAGTCCGGGATCAGACTTTATAAGTCAGCAACTGACCGTATCCTAGCGCTTCACGTACTATAGTGGAGCGCCGACGCGAATATTTGATTTCGACATGAGATGCTTGCAGCCTTCGTCGATCTAAAGAACGCTTTTGAGTCAGTGGATCGCCAGACACTGGTATCTATTAGGATTCCTCGGGATTCCTGCCTGTACTCTGGGAATGAGTGTGCTGTTTGTGTGTATCTTTGTGTGGGTGCTGGGCGTGTCCAGTTCTTTTTTTTCTGTGGACATAGGAGTGAGACAGGGCTGTGTCCTTGCTCCCATCACACTTGTATGGACTGGGTACTAGACATATTTGTGTAGTAAAGTCATTGTGGAGCATCATTTAGCAATACCAGGGTCATCGATCTTGGTTTTGCTGATGATGCAGTAATGCTTGCGGAGTCGCTGGAGGTTCTGATGATGGCCCTCGAGGCACTGCACGAAGAGGCGAAGCCTTTGGGACCCCATGTCACGTGAGCCAAGACCAAGGTACAAGTGTTTGGAGATTTACTGGATGAAACAGTACTGTCTGTTCATGCGTGTAGCGAGGGCACTGATATCTTGGAAAATTTCCCACACCTTGCTAACGTAGGTCAGAACACCGGAGGGTCTCATCAAAAAGTGATGCGGCTGATTGGCTTGGTCCACGGTGTTTTGGACTCGCTCAGCACGAGCATATGGCGTTGTTGAAACCTGTGCAGAAGGACAAATATCTGGATCTTCTAGTCGTTCGTGCTCCCTGTCTCACTCTATGGATGTGAGACAGGGAGACTACACTGTAACTTTAAAAGGGGAATTGAAGCCTTTGGCAATATGCGCCACCACCCCTTATGCATATAGGACTTTTTGTTTTTGTGGATGATTCCTCCGTTACCTTGCATTCTTCAATTCCTGGAATCCCATTTCCGTTACGTGGCTCACCAGGATGTTTGTGAAAAGAGACCACAAATGCTATGTTGTCAGCCAATCAATGGAGTCTGTCATAAGGTATTTAGAATGAGAAGGGGACCTGCAAGGAGACTTGCTCAGAGGGACTCCCAGGGCGGGTGTCTTAGGATAGGTGAGGGCAAGGTCTTTCCAGCGTACTTGTTTGAGACGCCCCCCACCCCCCCAAGGACTACCTAATAATTTGAATACATCCCCTCTTCAGCTAGACAGACATCAACCACATGAAAATAAAATCACTGTAGGTTATTACATACTATGAAGAAAATGTATTCGTGAGTTATTCAACTTACATATGAGAGAGAGAGAGATATTTATATATATATATATATATATATATATATATATATATATATATATATATATATATATATATATATATATATATATATATATATATATATATATATATTTATATATATATATATATATATATATATATATATATATATGTATGTATGTATGTATGTATGTATGTATGTATGTATGTATGTATGTATGTATGTATGTATGTATGTATGTATGTATGTATGTATGTATGTATATATATATATATATATATATATATATATATGTATGTATATATATATATATATATATATATATATATATATATATATATATATATATATATATATATATATATATATATATATAGAGAGAGAGAGAGAGATGGTGCAAATACCGGCTACCATTTTTTTTCTCCAAATATCTTTGAGTTTTAACGGCGGTTAAAGAAACTAATATCCGCAATACAAAATATGTTATGTTTACTATACGCTAAGCATGCAACGTCCTTTAATATCTTTTTAGTTTTCTGTAAAATAACGTTTTTATTCAATCACTCAAAATCACTGTTTGTTAAATGATGGTGCAAATATGGGCCACCTATATTAAATATATTTAATGGTGTATATAAACGGGTTAAAGGTGGAAAACCTGAATGCAACAGATTCCTATAATTAATTACTTTTCCATACGCAGCCGTACGTAATCACAGATGAAAGATAACTTACTCCTTTTAAGTATTGTAATAAAATATTCCCGTATTATTTTTTTATATGTAAAATATTTGGAAAAAAAAAGCTTTTAACTTGTAATGATTTACAACAGGGGCACACATATGCATCCATCTCAGCTCCTGCACATTCATTGTGTGCCCACAGTTAATACATCATACACTGAATCCACAGTCCACATCTTTTATCATCAGAAAACTTCCTGTCACAGAAAAGGCAGGCAGCATCTTCATCTCCTGGCTCTTGTACCCCAACGGGCATTTCTATCTCACTGTCTCACTGTCCTGTAAAACACCTGCACCATGTCCACTGTCTGAATCTTCAGTATATACTTTCCTACCAATTTGGTTGTTTCTCTGTATTAGAGTCTTTTCTTTGGTCTGCTCTTCCTTGAATAAAAAAATCTAAACTCTTCTTCGGTTTCTCCACATTTGACTTATTTAGAGATTCATTTAGTGATTTCTTGTAAGGTTTTCCTGTTATGAAACACGCCCCAGCTCTCTTCCGACCCCTGTTACTCGTCTTCTTTCTGATGGCTGGAGCCCATATTAGCACCTGGTCGGGTAGCCCATATTTGCAACAGGTAGGGTAGCCCATATTAAGACCATCAAGCCATATTTCAAATATGAGTAGTATCAACAGATGTTTAATATTTGCGAATGAAATATGAGCTGACTTTAAGGTTCAATTCTTAAACTTATCACTTGAAATTAGAAAATAAAATAATAAGATATCTTATGCATGGAAAAAAAAGAAAATACCTTTGAAAAAAAAACCTTTAACACTGTGATAAAAATGATCATGAGCGTCACGCATCTGTCCAGTGACGCTGTACTGTCTCCTGTTTCCTGCTAATTCTGCTTTTGGTCACTGATTTTCTTCTGTTTATATTCCTTTTTTTAGCTATAGAAACTTCTTAAAAGAATAAGCAATACTATTATTCATTATTCTTCTTCTCCAACGTTTTCTGATCGTAGCCTATTCTTTTCTACGTTTATACTTTTTTCATTCTCCCCTTGCGGTCATCCACATATCTTTTATGGAGGACTATTGTCAGTTGTTACATATTTTCTCTTCCTGCACATCCTCCCTCCCTTACACCTTATTATGTCGCCCAATCTCCTTCCCTGCTTTGTCCTGGTTTCAGTCATGATGTTTTATCTTCGTGTATTCTTTCTGCCTGACCACTCGACCCTCCCCTTTCTCGTCATGCCTCTCTTTTTGTTTATATATTTCACGGCCGCTGGCCTGCCTCTCCACCTTTTTCCCTGCGTTGGTGGTGTTCGGATATTCTCTCTAAACCTTCTTTCATGATTTTGTAGAGTCTGGTGCTCATCCAGCGTGTCAATAATCCAGTTAGCGAGAACGATTCATGGCGCGGGCTTAGAAATGATACAGAGGAGCGAGCGGCGTGTCATATAGTAGTGCAGGTGGTGGAGGGAGGTGTGGCCGGCTCTCCCTCTCACTCTGTCGCCTCCTCTCCCATAAAGCTCTCTCACAGTACTATTAATTGTCTTGCTTGATTGTATTCATCAACAAAGTGCCATTCATAAGGCAATATATGTTCAATCTGTGTTATTAACTGTGCGCAGGGCCATCAGTGCCGTCAGACAGAGCCTCACACGTCCCCTTCTTGTTTATCACTGAGTGGGAAGCCGCTTCCGCCCGCCACTCTCCCTCACTCTCCTCTCCTCGCTCTCTCCCCGCCCCTCCACCCCTTCTCCCCTTTGCCTGTTATCTCCCCAATATACTGCAGGTTTGACAGTTACTGAATATTAATAGCAACAAATAACCCCATTAGATTGGATCTCCACAAATATGGTTAGGCTCAGTTTTCCTGCGCGATAAAGAAGCGAGAGTGTGTGATGCGTCGTCTGCCTGTTCCTCTGGTGCACCAGGACGCCGCTGGTGACCTAGGGGTATGGAGGCTCCCGCGGACTGGTTGTAGGGTGTGCGGGGTCGTTTTATGGTGACGTGAGGGCCTGTTAGGCACTACTGAGGGGTGCTGGGTGTATGGAGCTCTTCTTGGGGGAGGATGGGTTTGTGGGTCTTCTCTGGGGACGATGTAGGATGTAGATATATTTATTTTTGTAGAGAAAAGGTCATGGTAAATTTTCCTGAGGACAACGTTTGGTGTGGTCTTATGGGACTATGCTGAAAGGGTATTGAGTGTGTGGGGCTGCGTTTAGTGGCACCTAGTTTTCTGGGGATATTCTTATAGGGACAACGTAAAATGTACTAGGATTTTGAGGAGCCAGTTACAAGATCAAAGGAGGTCCGGAGAGTAGCGCATGGTATCAAAGGCATTTTTCGTGACGGAATGAGTCTTGACCACAGAGAAATTGTGAAGGTCACTCTGGCCGTAATGTTTGTACCTGACGGGATTGTGAAAGGTAAAGCCCAGTTTTTAGGGATGTAGGGTCGAAGTGGGTCCTTGATATTGATCTGATGCGAAGGTTAATTCTGGTGGTTTGGGTATCGTGGTGTTAAATGGTACTTTGGCTGTGTGCTGCGTTCTTCTAAATACTAAGATGACGTATTGGCCATTTAATGACATGGTGAGTGGCCTGGTGGGGCCAGGTGCTGATAGTGTAACGACTCTTTCTGGAAGATGCAATGAGCAAGGTGAGCACCCACAGGCACCTAAAGGGTTAAGAATGTTTATTCAGTAGCAGGATCTTCCTTAGCATTTCATTTCACTTCTCTTAGGTATACCCAATCTGCAGGGCAATTATCTTCTCTCCTCTCATTATTTTTTATATACAATAACAGCAGTGATACTATGCCTTTTTCAAGTTTATCATCCGAGTTCTCAATCTCCTGCTCCACCTGGTCATCCACTCTCTCCTATAACTTTTTTGTGAGATAAACTGATGATCGCCTGTAACCAACACTGGCGCTGCCGCCTGTTTTTTTGTTATGAGGAATGAAGGTGACGTCTTCCTTGCTCTCCTGACTTCTGCCCTTACTCAGTGCTTCGATTGTTCGAGCTTATGTTAAAAATTCAATGTAACATTGTGATCCTCGGCCACGTAAGGGAAGATTAACTGTTTTCCCAAGCCTCTACTACTACTATTGCTATTCTTATTACTACTTCCATTACTATCACTTCTTTACTTTAAACCACTATGACGCACATCCAGTGAACACTATAGCGGCTGGCCAATCATAGGCACAGAGGGAGGGTGAGGGAGGGGGTGGGGGGGACAGAGGCTTTTGGGGTGTCGGTAAGTGGGTCTCCAGCGTCGTTTGAAGCAGGAATTGCGGGGAGGCAGTCAGGGGTGACAAAAGCGTGTCAATAGAGCATTCAGCGACGTGGGAAAAGTGTGTGATGGAGGCGCGAGAATGCGTTAAATATGCATGGAGAGGGCGAGGCAGCTTCGTCTTGCAAAGAGTCTGTAGGGCGTGGTGATGGGAGCTGGAGGGTGTGATTGGCAGAGGCGGCAAGGCACGTGTGTAAGGTATAGTTGTCTTCATCGCTGTTTTGTTATTGAGGAAGGTGTGAGATCGTGCGGGGCTTGAGGGTTAGAAGAGGAGATGAAAGGCCGAGGAAGGTGGGTATCATGGTGATGTTTTATTAGTCTATGAATGGGAGTGAGGGAGTCAAACGATGGAGATAGTGTGTAGGGTGTTTGAGAGCAGGGCCGAGAGTGAGGGAAGGTAAATATTAAACTGAGGGCACATGTTAGAAAATGGAGTCAGACTTTGTTTTACTGCGGTTCTAAAGAGATAGTCATGGGGCTATTTACAATTTGCCGCCACCATTCTCTTGACGCTAATGGAAAAAAAACCCGAAAATGCTCAGTCGTCTTTGATCATCTAAAAAGCAACGCTAAAAGTTATGTGAACCTAAATGAACCTTAGAATTATTCTGGATTCTCTTTCTATTGATGCTTTCAATAACAGGGAAAACTTAACTGAAAATAAGTTAATACTTTCAGATTTGTTCACACTTTTTAGTCACTCCTTTCCTTTCTCCTTCACTCACAAAAATACTTCCTTTTCTTCTTCCTTCATTTTACTCAAGAACTGTTCCTTGATGTTTCCCCTTTTTCTTCCTTCAGGCCTTCCCTCTTTCCTCCTTTCCTTCCTTTCTACCTTCACTCACTCACTCACTCACCCACTCACTCACCCCCATATTAATCTAGTCACTTATAACTCACCCACGAATCCACACACTCACTAACCCAACGACTCACCCGTTTACCAACCTACTCACTCACTTATCCACTAGTTCACTTACTCATGCACTTATTCAGTCACTCACTAATTCACTCATCAATTCACTCACCCACTCACTCACTCACTCACTCACTAATACACTCTAGATCTCACTCAGTCCTTCACTCACCTACTCTGCCACTCACTCAGTCACTCACCCATTCAATTACTCTTTAACTCACTCACTCACTCAGCCATTCACTTGCTCCCTCACCCACAGGGGAACCATCCGGCACGGCTATGACCCTCCTCGTTAGGCAGGTAATTCAGTAAAAATCAGTCTGAGATCTGGCCCATGGCGTCTCCCCTTTTCCTACTTTATATCAGGTTCTCTATTCATCGCGGCGCCGTGTGGGATATCCCGGCCTGTTTTATTATCCCGCGCACTTACACCTCCCCTCACCTCCCCTCTCCTGCCCCTCGGTCACTCGTAAAAACCTCCACTTTCTCCCTCTCCCCTTTTTTCATTACCGAGGGTCAGCGAGGGGTGGCGTGTCTCCCCCTTGGGCGGTATCGGCGTGATGGGGGCGAGGCGCGGCTCTCCCCATCCCTCTTCGCCTCTTATTCACTTATTTTATCTTATTTTTATCCGGCCCGTGTTTCACTCCCTCCAGTCCACCCTCGGCCGGCCGTGCCATCCGTCAAGGCTGGACGGAGGGACGCGAGAGGCGGAGGAGAGGAGAGCGACATGCGGATCATAGGCGGTGGCCGAAGTGATAGCGTACTGGACCCACATTCGCCGCGTGATGGACGACACGGGTTCGAATCGAATCCTCACATAGTTTTCGGTTTTCAGTCACCGCCGAACCTACCCAAACTACCTGGAATACACACAACTGAGTCTCTCTCTCTCTCTCTCTCTCTCTCTCTCTCTCTCTCTCTCTCTCTCTCTCTCTCTCTCTCTCTCTCTCTCTCTTTTTTTTTATTTAAACAGGGCTTAGATTGTGCTAAAGTTGAAGGTTTTAAGCTTCATCTATCTATAGCTACATACAAGACACATTGAATTACTGCCTAGAAGTCCTAATCCAGCTGTTCACCTCCCGCTTGAAGTCTTGAAGTGACGCGCGATGGTGGAGATCGGTATGGCGAACAAGCTGGTTCCACAGGCGGCTGTAGCGGGGCTGGAAGGAGCGGAAGTAGTGTTCTGTCCTGGAGAAGGGTACAGCCACTTGTTCCTATCTGTGGGGTGCTGCTCGGGTGGAGTGTATGGGGGTTGGGGGCGCGGGGAGCTTGAGAGCTGCCAGGTGGGGTGTGTTTAGGTTGTGTGCCTTGAACATTACACACAGGCCTGCCACATCCCTGCGCTCCTGGAGAGGTTGCAGGGAGCCACGCGCGTGCTGAGGACCTGTGCGCTGTATCAGACGCTGGGCTCTGGCCTGGACACGATCCAGCGTTGCAAGGTAGGATGGAGGGCAGGAGGACCAGGCGAGGGGGGAGTACTCCATGAGGGGGCGTACTTGTGCCTTGTAGAGCACCTCAGTCCCTTTGGCGTCAAGTAGATGGGAGATGCGCCGTACACAGCTGAGTTTCCATGCTGCATTTTTTGATATTTTTTTAGCATGGTTGGTGAAGGAGAGTCCCGCGTCGAACTCCACTCCGAGAATGGAGATGGAGTCTTGAAGGGGTAGCGTTTTCCCCTCCAGTTGTATCCCCGGCCCGGCTAGATTGTTGATATCTCGCCTGCGGGATATTACCATTGCTTGCGTTTTGTCAGGGGCCAGGGTGACTTGCCAGCAGCCGCTCCAGGCGATAATTTTGTCGAGTGCCATGTTGATACGACACACTGTGCCTTGCCAGTCTTGTCTGTCGCTGGTGAAGGCAAGAGTGCAGTCGTCAGCGTACGCCTGGGCCTCAGGGATGAGCTGGAGAATGTCATTGAAATAAACATTCCACAGTAGAGGCCCTAGTACGCTGCCCTGTGGCACGCTTGCATTGATGGGGTGCTGGCTTGAGGTGTGGCCGTTAATCACCACCTGTAACGCCCTGTCCTGGAGGTAGTCCCCAATGAGCTGCAGGAGGGCGCCTCGCACACCTAGGCTCTTCAGTTTGGCGATGAGGCCTTGGTGCCAAACCCTATCGAAGGCTCCGGCTATGTCAAGAGCCACGACGAAGGTGTCGAGTCCCCTGTCCAGCGAGTGGTTCCATGAGGCAGAGTTAAGGAGCAGCAGGTCTGCAGCAGATCTTCCCTGCCGGAAGCCGAATTGCTTGGTGTTGAGGAGATGGTGGGCATCGAGGAAGGCCGTGAGTTTAGTTGTTATAAGGGACTCTCTCTCTCTCTCTCTCTCTCTCTCTCTCTCTCTCTCTCTCTCTCTCTCTCTCTCTCTCTCTCTCTCTCTCTCTCTCTCTCTCTCTCTCTCTCTCTCTCTCTCTC
>NC_066547.1:347500-355000 GCF_024679095.1 Eriocheir sinensis | reverse complement strand
TTCATATACCTCTCATTTTGTTAATATAATATTGTAAGTCTGAAATTTGATGAACCTTGGGCGAATAGTTTTCGAAAAAATGTTTTTTCTTCGGAAAAACGTCTTCATTCTCTGCAACACTCCTATATTTTCGGTAGTACACCTTTGATTGCTTGTCCACAAATTACTTATACCCAGTGCTACAATTTGTCCGTAAAATATTTTTTTTTTATTTTGGTTCATTTTTATGAAAAAACATTATCTTAAAGATTTAAATACAAGGTTTAAAGAAAAAATATAAAATCATGACTATAAAAGATATCGAAAATATCTAACCACAGAAAAACTGTCTTTGTTTTAGTTTTCATATGATATCATCAGTTTTATCATGGGTTAGAAACTAGGGGAGGATTTTTGCTTCAAATACCAAAAACTTGCGTTTTGAGAAAATGGTCGTTTTCTCAGATAGTACCTTAAAGGGGGAGCAGCACATAAGCTACTCGCTCTCGTCAAGAAATATCACGAGCAGTGATAAGTTTCTACAGAAATATCCGAAAATGGAGAAATATATATATTTTTGTGAAACGGTATAAACTAGCATTTCCCAACCTTGGGGAAATTTCCCCTTGGGGCGGAATTTTACGATTCCAGGGAGGAGATATAATCTGAGTGAAATATCAGTTACTGGCAATTAGTCTATAAAGTTGAGGAATATATAAGAGACTTTCACTTGGATGTGCGTGAAAGGAATGTTTGGAGAGGGAAAACTGGAGACGCTTCTGTCCTAGCCATCTCTTTGGAGGGAGTTCCCGGCGGAATCGGGGCGTCAGAGCTATTGATTGATTAATATGTGTTATTAAGTTAGTTAATTTTGTGTTTGGCTATTATTTGTTTATTATGTAATGTGTGTTATTAAGCAAGTAAATTTCGTGTTTTGGCTACTTTTTTCCTTGTCTACATGAAGGGGGAAATCCGGATGGTTGAACTGATTAAAGGGGAAACGACAGAAAAAAAAGTTTGGGAATCACTGGTGTAAACAAGGCCGTTAAATAGAGAACTGGGGTATGCAGAGGGAGGACTACTAAAAATTATCCATGATTTTTTTGATAGGGAAAATATCGTCGTAGACTCCTGAAACTTTCACAGAGTACAGAGGTATGACGGAGGGAGTCTGGCAAAAAACTGTTTTAACAAAAAGTGATTTTTTTCGAATTTTTCGGATTCTACAGACGGTGAGTCCCTTAGTTATCAATATTTACAATAATTGTACAGGTAAAGTTGGGGACACACGCTCAAGTCATCCATGGCCTCGGTGGTCATCTCCGTCATATTGGTCCGTGAGGCTGTAGGAGTAAGAACCAGGGCACAGGACAGGTGCAGCATCTGTTTTGACACAATTTACCATCGCTAGGTTTCCTGAAGTACAAATTTACTGACAAGCCGAAGGGAAGGGCTAAAAGCTGGATGAGTTGGACATCGAATGCTTTGGTCCGGAATTGAACCTGGGGCCGCTGATTCGATGCTAGGCATGTCAACCGTTTCACCTTTTAGACACCCCCCTTGAAATTATTATTATTATTATTATTATTATTATTATTATTATGATTATTATGATTATTATTATATATATATATATATATATATATATATATATATATATATATATATATATATATATATATATATATATATATATATATATATATATATATATATATATATATATATATATATATATATATATATATATATATATATATATATATATATATATATATATATATATATATATATATATATATATAGGTATATAATTGTATGTCATAAGACAAATGATAGAGAAATAGGTGTTAATATACAGGGGAGCTAAACCAACTAGGAAATGAAAAAAAAAAAAAGGAAAATTACATCAGAGAAATAAGGAGAGAATATTATGACGTGGAATAGGACGAACGAGAAGAGTGTTTTTGCAGGTGAATACATATCGACTTAAGGCCAATTGTAAAGAGAGAAGGTAGCTTGACTCAAGAATTCACTAGTGTTGAAGAGTAAAATAGGATGTTGTTTAAAAATAAATGGTGTTGGAGGGAAAGGAAGTAGGATTGGAGCGGAAGGAGGGGAGAGGGTGGACGCATTAGGGCAGAGAGATATTCCAAATAGAGGGTGACCGCCGGGGACGTGATGGTCACGCGCGGTAATGGTGGTCAGTTCTGTAAAGACTGGGAGGTGTGCAGGGGAGGGAGGAGGAGACGGGGAGAGGGAAAGATTACGGGTGAAAGGAGGACGAAGAAGGGAGAGGATGGGAGAGCGAAGGGGAGACAGGAGGGTGAGGGGTAGAGCCAGAAAGGATGAGTAATAGGAAATAAAAGAGAAAGTAGAATAGGCTGAAAAGGAAGAACGTGGGGGGAAAGGAGGCTGAGAGAATAATTGGAGGAGGGAAGGACGAGCCATCAGCGTGCATAATGAAAGCAAAAGGATGAAAGTCAAATAGAAACATGCGTCGTTGGTGATCACGGTATACGTTCATGCTAACCATTTTCACTGTAACCTTCATTCACGAGTTTTGTGCGCGCACTATTTTGTTGTGGTGGATGGAAGCATGCCTGAGGGGACTGGGCGGATGGATAAAACCTTAGGGGAAAGCCATACAAGAAAATGAGGAACTATAGTGGAAGCTTCGAGTGAGAGCGAAAGGTCACGAAGGCAGAGCTGCCCAAGCGTCTTCTTGTGTAGTGCAGTAAAATTATTTTTCCCGGTGTGATATTAAGCACCAGGTGTAAATAATAAAGATACATCTTCGATTGACCATCATTGCAAACATGGCACGTTAATCTAGTAGTTAATGTTATTAGTGCCAAATATGTCTTTTTAGCGTGTTTTTTGAAAAATGATTCCGATGGGCGCCGCGTAACCTGAAGACCATGGACGAGTGAGAAAGGGTAACCATTCAGAAGGGTGAGGCTTCAGTGTGACTCCAGAAGGCTCCCTCCCCGATAGAGGCGACATGCAGCGAGCGGCGGGGAGGATGACGGGGTGGGTGGGGAGAAGGACGAGTTATCAGACATATTCACAACCCATTACCCCTGTTATTCCTCGGCCGACAATAGCAAACGTCATCACCGAGACTGGACGACCGTGAATCATTAATTTTAGAGCGTCAGTGGCGCAGAACGCTTGCCCGCCTACTGCTGCTGCTGCTGCTGCTGCAGAGGGCGACGAAGGCTAGATGACGGGTGTGGTGGAGGAGCGTTCCTGTCCTCGACTTAGGTGGAAGAGAACTTAAAAGTGTGTTTCAAATATTGTTGTGCTCTAAATATTGTCGTGCTCTTTAAACATGCTCAGTTTATGGACCTTTAAAAGATTTTCAGTGGTATCACTAAACGGTTAATTTTCTTTTATAATTACTTTTGGAAATTTGCCGATGCATAATATTGAATTATTTGTTTTTCATAATCATTATTGTCTTCTTCCTCTTCCTTTTCTTCTTCTTCTTCTTATTTTTTTTCTTCTTCTTCTTCTTCTTCTTCTTCTTCTTCTTCTTCTTCTTCTTCTTCTTCTTCTTCTTCTTCTTCTTCTTCTTCTTCTTCTTCTTCTTCTTCTTCTTCTTCTTCTTCTTCTTTCAAATGAATGACAACAGCGACATTAATGATAACAGCAACAGCAGCAGTAGCAACAAAAATAACACTAACAAGAAGAAGACGAACAGGAAGAAGAAGAGGAAGTAGAAGAACATCAATAGCGGCCGCAGCAATAACAATAACAAATTCAAATATCAACTATCCTAATACTATAACAAATGGTTTTATATACAACTGATACTACCACTACTACTAATGTTTCTTCACCTCCTTCCACTTCGTCCTGCTCCTTAATGCTGCTGCATTTTTTTTTTTTTTTTACATATGGCCAATAACGCCGGTAGGTTATTCCTTAAGGGCTTGATGGTCGGCCCGAGCCCGTCATGGCGCAGGCATTTGTTTATAGTGGCGCCATTATTCTTGGCTCATGCTGCACCCCGGAGCTCATTCTTGATTTCACTTGCACAGCTTCTGCTAGAGTCCGGGTTGATGGGTGGTCTTCAAGACAGCATGTGGGTAGTCTTAGGCCACTCGGCGGTGACTGAAAAATCCCATCATCCACAACGCGGCGAATGCGGGGTCGGCACGCTAACCACTCAACCGCAGCCTCCCCACCCCTCCCCGCTACAACTATGACTACTGATACTACTTCTACCACTACTAGTGCTGCTGCTGCTACTGTTGTTGTTGTTGCTTTTGTTGTTGTTGTTGTTGTTGTTGTTGTTATTGTTGCTGCTGGTGCTGGTGCTGCTGGTGCTGCTGGTGCTGGTGCTGGTGCTGCTGTTGCTGTTGCTATTATTATTATCATCTTTACTTCTACAACCACCACCACCGCAAAACTACTACTACTACTACTACTACTACTACTACTACTACTACTACTACTACTACTACTACTAAATGTATTGATATCACCACAACAACTTCTACTACCTTCCATCACCGCTTCCATCATCATCATCATTATAATTGTCATCTTTTTTTTTAATTCTTCACTTTCATCCTGGTCTCTAATCTTGCACAAGTTGTTGCATCGATGCGACTCGAGATAGTGAGGATCAACACAGCACCGAGGGAACGTTACACTTGAACCATGGATTCACACGTCCAGCTTCTCACGTGTCAGACATTTTAACCCTCATTCTGTGTTTGTCTTACGTGACTCACTACACACACACACACACACACACACACACACACACACACAAACACACACCCTATAGTAGATCCCATTCGTTCCAAGAAAAATGATTGCTCACACTGAATGAAGAGAAGAAAATGTGGATAATAAACATGAAAGGCTTTCCACGTTCTGCTTTTTTGCACTTGACTGAATTTCCTTTCCCAATAAATTGATTTGTCATAGAGCGACGAGTGAGACCACCATCAGGACCCGAGGGACGCCGCCCGGCCACCTGATGCTCCCGATAACACTCTTTAGGCCCAGTGTTACCCTTCCCTCCCTCCCTCCCTCCCTACCTCGATCCTTTCTACCCTCCCTACCTCCACCGTGTCCACTCCCTCCATTGCCCCTCCAGTCGTCCGTCATCATTCCCTCTTCATATCTCCCCTCTCTCTCTCTCTCTCTCTCTCTCTCTCTCTCTCTCTCTCTCTCTCTCTCTCTCTCTCTCTCTCTCTCTCTCTCTCTCTCTCTCTCTCTCTCTCTCTCTCTCTCCCCACTATCTCTCCCTATTCCTCTCAGGTTCTCATCCCATATTTGTCACGCTGCTCTTATTCTTATTTTTCCGTTCTTCATTTCGCCATCGTCTGTTCTCTTTATATATGCGCCTCCTTTTTACTCTGCCTTATATTATTCATCTGTCAGTATATTATCCTCACCACTTATGAAAATTGCTTCACCTCTCAGACCTTCCTAGTATTTCGTTCTTATTCTATATTCCTATATATGGACATTCATTCCCCTTTACTCTTCTGATCGCTCATTGCAGCTCTACCTTCATTCTGTCCCTCCATTTGCCGTTAACCTTTTAGTCCATAGTCTTACTCAAGTTTAAATGTCATATTTTTTCCTCAAACGCAATACTAGCACTCACAACTTTTCCACCTCACATTTCCGCTCCTCCAAGTATGCAGACGCCTCTTCTTTTGTTCCCCACCCTTCACGGTCGAGTACCGCATCTTGTCGGCCGCCCTGCGCTGTTTCCTCAGACGTTATGCCTCTCACCTTGACTGATTGAATCGCTTGATGCTTGGAAGCTTGCGGTATTCATTAAGATATATTCATATTAGGTTTCGTGGCAGTAGGTCGCTTACTCATGTTAGCTGAGAGCATCAGGATGGAATCTCTCGGTAGTAGAAAGTAGAACGGAGGAAGAAGAGGAGAGAAGGAGAGGAGGGAAAAGAGGTGAAGCAGAAGAAGGAGGAGGAGAAGGAGGAAGAGGACGAGGAGCCCATTTGGCCATCGTGATAACGATCTGACGCGGCACAGCAAGAAACAATCATAATGGGAAATCTGAACACAATCCTTCCTCGAGGGAGTCAAGCGAGAGGGAGGCACGAAGCGGTAGAAGAGGTGGTGTTGTGTGGGCACGGAAGGAGAGGTCGGTGGTGTTGGTGGGGCAGAGGAGCATGGAAGGAGAGGTCGGTGGTGTTGGTGGGCAGAGGAGCATGGAAGGAAAGGCGGTGTGGGTGGGGCAGAGGAGCATAGCAAAGGTAGTGTTGGTGGCAAAGTGGAACATTAGATTGAGTACAGCAGAGGTGTTTTGATCAATGGAGGAAAGATACAGTGAGAGAAAGGGATGTAACATTATATTTTTGCACTGGGAAATAGGCATTGTGAGTATTAGTAAGTTATATAAGTAAGGAGGAAAGGAAAAAGCTAGGTATGGACGATTATATGTATGACGGAATAAAGAAGCTTAAAACAAAAGGATCTTATGTTGGGGTATCTTTATGAGGTATTCCTGGTATGTGGTTATGTGTCCCAGGTAAAGATGGGCTTGACGGGTGTCGCGGAGGTGATCTGGGCAAAGGAGGGAGGGGAAGGAGGACAAGGAGGGATGAGAGACGAGGAGGAAAGGCCTACGTCGTGAAGTCACTGGGAAGGTTAATTTGTCACCTCCTCTGACCCCCGTCCCGCCCATCTCCTGCTGCTCCTAACTCTCATATTCTCCGTAATAACTTTCTCTCCTCCCTCTCTCCTTCTTCCTTCTCTTTCGCCAGTCCCATATCCACACTTTCGTCGAGCTGGTTAATTACATCATTACCGAACGTCTCCGTCAAACCCAGAGTTTGATTTTGTTCGAAATGATCTTCGTAGGCAAGTAATGATGATGTGTTAGATTTCAGTGTATCTTCACATCCATCCACTTGATCCACTTGTTTTCCCTCATCATCTCAATCTTAGCTATCTTTGCAGATAGTTTCCCTCTCTTAATGCCTCATTACCTTCCTACACCTTCCATATTCCTCTCATATGCCATACTTATATATATATATATATATATATATATATATATATATATATATATATATATATATATATATATATATATATATATATATATATATATATATATATATATATATATATATATATATATATATATATATATATATATATATATATATATATATATATATATATATATATATATATATATATATATATATATATATATATATATATATATATATATATATATATATACGTACAATCAATATAACCTGAACAGCTAGATAACATTGTTAGTCGGAAAATACAACACTGCACACACACACACACACACACACTATCACAGACTCACACACACACAAATTACTGCGTGCTCAGAAATTTCGATTGTGACCCCTTTAGGATGGTTTCTTTCCCCCCGGCCCTCTTCCCCCACCTCCTATTCCTCCTCCTCATCCTCCTCATCCTCCACCTCCTCCGTTCCATCGATAGATCAGAGGACGTGATAATCTCCGCTAAAGACACGAC